>NW_011494601.1:2211335-2222587 GCF_000754665.1 Bison bison bison
CCATGGGGACAATGGCATCAGAGATCTGGTTGGATGTCACATCCAACTCTCCCCTTCTCCCAGCCCAGGAAACACATCTCCCACAAATGAAAGGAACACAGTCAGAGCATCCATTATTACCTTGTGCCCCACCTCCAACACTCACCCTCCTAGACTGGAACAGCTGTACAGACCCTGCCTTCCTCAGCACCAGTAGGATAAAGCACCCATTCAGGCAGGAAGATACTCACCGGACACAGGAAAGCAAGTTGAGAGGCTAGGACAGAGACACTCACAGTTGCGTCTTCTAGGGTTTCAGAACCTCCACACAAATTGAAGTTCCTCAGCCAATATTGAGTATTTATACCTGCGCTGTAACCTGAGGTTCCAGTACCAGTTTCCAGAGAAAAGATTGACAAATTTTGGCTTGTTGACTCAGTCAATTCGCCCCCACCTGGGTTCTGGACATTTGCTGCTGATGTTCATGGCACTGAACACACATTAGAGTTCAAAGAGCACCTTCAGCCCAGGACCTCATGGGTTCCTCACTGCAGCCCTGAGAGTTTAGTGGCAGCGTCAGTGTCTGTGTTTCATGGATGTCCAGGAATCCAAGGTCCAGAGAAGACCAGCAAGTTGCACAATCATCTAGAGCTCTTGCAAAAGCAACCTGCCTCTACAGAGTCCAAGAAACAGCACCCGCTGTGCCCATTTCTCTTCCTTCTCATCTCAACATGACTGTTCAGACACTAGGAAAGAGCTGGGAGCTGCCTGGAGATCTGAGCAGGATTGGGGCAGATAGAGGGGCTGCTGAGGCAACAGCCTGTGGGGGGCAGTGTCTGGGGGAGCTGCCACCCAACAGGGGTCACTCTTTTGCTTTCTGCTGCATCTAGGACAGCCCCCCACTTGCCTTTTATAGGATTGTTGTTGTTCAGTGGTTAAGTTGTGTCTGACTCTTTGTGACCCCGTGGACCTCAGCATGCCAGGCTTCCCTCAGTTCAGTTCAGTTGCTCAAGTTGTGTCCAACTCTTGGACCCCATGGACTTCAGCAAGCCAGGCTTCCTTGTCCATCACCAATTCCCGGAGCTTACTCAACTCATTTCCATCGAATGGGTGATGCATTCAACCATCTCATCCTCTGTCATCCCATTTTCCTCCTGCCTTCAATATTTTCCAGCATCAAGGTCTTTTCAAATGAGTTAGTTCTTCGCATCAGGTGGCCAAAGTATTGGAGTCATCCTCCCTTAACTGATGGCCCTAACCTCTCCACTAAACAGTGTTTCTCCATGATGTGGCCTTAGTGGCCAGTTCATATCCCCAAGCTGCTGATACACTGTTGTAACCATCACAGGGCAACTCTCATTCCCGGTGACTGTGGGCTAGTTGTTGGCATCTCTGCTTGCCTGTAGTTCCCTGGGACTTATTTCTTCCATCAACCCTTCCCTTAGGTCTCCAGCCTCCCTTTTCGCCATCTCATTGGATGTGCTGACCTGCTCCTGGGCTTTGATGCTCCTTGTATGTTATGGAATCTATGATGTCAGCTTTCCTCAAATGTAGGGAAAGGTCTTCTCTTTTCTATATTGCAATTTTTTGAAGCAAGATCCTGTAGCTCAGGACCTGGGCCCCTAAAGCTTGAGCTCTTCTCTATTCTATAAATAACACCCATCCCACTTTATTCTAGGATGTTCACACACCACTGAGAGATCGATCAGCATGGAAATTGAACTGAACCCTTGCTCTCCTCTCCCCACAAAGCCTAATTGTCAAGTCTTATCCTGGTGACTAGACAAACTCTCCTTATATATGGTGACTTTCATTTCAGGAGTCCTATACTTCATCTCAGGAGAAGGCAATGGCAACCCACTCCAATACTCTTGCCTGGAAAATCCCATGGATGGAGGAGCCTGGTAGGCTACAGTCCCTGGGGTTGCTAGGAGTCGGACACGACCGAGCAACTTCACTTTCACTTTTCATTTTCATGCATTGGAGAAGGAAATGGCAACCCACTCCAGTGTTCTTGCCTGGAGAACCCCAGTGGTGGGTCTGGTGGTCTGCCGTCTATGAGGTTGCACAAAGTCAGACATGACTGAAGCGACTTAGCAGCAGCAGCATACTTCATCTCTTCTGCAAGTTGGCTTCTATTAACTCCTGCCTCCTAGACTGTCAAATACATCCTTCATGCCCTTGGACCCCATTATAGCACAGAATATGGTCTTTCCTTTGCGTGACTTCACATTCCGAGAGAGGCCAGTTCTATTTATGATCAAACCCAGACACTCCTGGTTCAGTGATATGCTTTGCGTTTCTCAATTCCACCAACACAGGTGAGAAGATCAGATTTTAAATGGTGATCACAATGGCTTTCACACAGAGGATCACTGGGCCACCCTCTCTTTCCAGACAGAATCCTGAATGACTGCACAGTTTCTCTAGGGGCTAATCACTGGTGCCATACTGCAGTCCCAGCAACATCTGCAGTCCTTGATGGACTTCATTCGCTGCACTTGCCTCAGCGCTAAGCTGAGTAGCCTCTGGTATTTTTCCAGATGCTTGTACACATTACTGTTGAAGCTCCCAGATCAGTGGGCCCATGCAGGGTCAGGCCACTCAAGATGGCTTCCTCTTGTTCTCTGTTCATCCCCCTGCTAGACCAGTCCCTGCTTCACTCACATGACCATCCAAACCTCTTAATTACAGGGCTTAATAGTAACTGCCTGCATGCTTGCTGCCCAGCTGCTGGTTTTCCTGGTACTGATGAGCCAACCTGATGTCAATACCCCTATAAATGGTAGGTTCCTCCCTCAAAGAGTGGAGATTGCCACAGTGTGCCTCCTGCTGCCTGCTGAACATGGCATGTTGTTGCTCCAGGGCCCTTCCTCTTTGGGTGTTTGTCCAATAAGCGGTGGCTGTCTCTCCCGCTGTCTCTCAGCTCTTTCTTTGGTCTCAGGCTGGGCATCTACAAGTGTGCAGGCCTGTGTGTTGCAGCCCAACAATTGGTGAGTCAGCCAGAAGGCTGCTGAAAGCCCCGTGAGGGCCAAAATGTTGATGAATACAGATGGGGAAGGAAAACTTACGGGGTTAATCCTGGGGTGGCTGTCCACTAGCATGTGGGTTCCTGTGGAATCTGACTACTGTAAGAGATATTTCTCTCTTCCATTATACTGATGACATCCTGCTAACCTCAGTCTCTTTCCAGTTTAAAAGTAGCAGCCTGGTGCTTTTGGTTCACCTGACTGCATGGGGAGGGCTTGTGATACAGGCAACACACAAGAGTCTTTCTGACTTTATTGCTTTTTACAAAGTACAAACATACCCCTGACCCACCACCTCTAAAAAACTACAGACACAGGCTTTAGGGACATAAACTTAGGGGCAGGATTGGGAATTGGATGGTTACAGTCACCCTGAACCATTCGTTTGGAACCTGTGGAAATGCTGAATTAATAAGAGTAGCCTTGGGCTACACGCACACACAAAACACCCCCACTTTAGCCGCCATGAAGTTCAGAAATGGACTGATAAAAATGCCATACGCTGGAGATTCCACCTGCCCTACAGCCCTACCACTGCCAGGCTAATTGAAGGATGAGTGGAGTACTTAAAAAACAACTTATACAGGAAACCCACTGTCTCAACCTGTGAACCAGTAGGCTAACTTCAGTCCCACAAACTTGTAACTAAATATTCCAGGAGCAATCACTCCAGGACCTACATCAGGTTAACGAAAGGAACAAGTCAGCACCATCTGAGTTCAATGATTAACCACCCAAGGTCATTGCCAGCCAATGGTCAGGAGAATAACTCACTTTTGTCCTTGCCACAGGATCTACCCTGCAGGGAAGATATTGTTAATGGCCCTGGGACTGGTAGGGAAGTCACCCATGTTTTAGGTTTGTAGCCCCGTGGGGGTTAGTATTAGTACCAGAAGGGGATTTACAGATTTCATCTGGCCCCATCTAAGATAATTACGCCAGGCCTCCTTATGGAGAAAGGCACCATTATATTAACACTGTGGTCTGTCACACCCTCTCCAGTATTTGATACTGGCTATGGGGACTGAGGTTGCGTAATGATACTGCAGCCCAGACAAAAACTGTAGACAGGAGTGACATAATGTCAGAATGGTGCTGCTGCTTGGATTTTCTTAATGGTCATGATTTTCCCTGCATTGAGCCTGTTAAACATCTTATATTTCATCTCTAGTCCGAGCAGAGGGAATCTGTTTGCAGACAGGGCAACAATAGTAACCTCACTACTAAATGAGTCTGATTGTTGGGTCCACAGCGAGATGCCTTTGTTGTCTTCCTCTGGAATTCCATGAAAAATTGACCCAATTAGTGCCTGGCTCCAAAGTTAGCCCATCTTTTGGACTCCTAGCACTCTCTAGCTGCTGTGGTGTGTATTGTATGTATGGGATCTGTTTGCAGTGCACCTTGATATACCTGATCCCAGCGATATCAAGGAAGGAGGGGATCAGATATTGTGGGGGTCAGGCAGGTTATGTAGAGGATTAGCAGCCCATTCAAGACAGCTGTTCCCTTGTTCTCTCTATATCCCCTGCTCGACCAGTCCCTGCTTCACATGACTATCCAATCCTCTTAATTATAGGGCTTAACTAGAAACTGGCTACACACTTGCTCCTACCTTAGCTTCTGGTTTCCATGGTAACTGATAAGCCAACCTGATTTGGAACTGCTAGATCATTGGGTAGATCTGTTTAATTTTTTGAGGAATCTCTGTATTGTTTTCCATTGTAGCTGAACCGACTTGCATTCCCACAAAAAGTGTACACAACAAGTTCACTTTTCTTTTCCTTCTTGTCAAAACTTGCCATCCCTTGTCCTCTTGGTGATAGCCATTCTTAAAGGTGTGAGGTGATAGTTTATTGTGGTTTTGATGCGTATTTCTCTGATTAGTTCCTTTGAGCATCTTTTCATTTACGTGTTTTCTTTGGGAAAATGTTTGTTTCATCCCTTTGCCCATTTTAAAACTACATTGCTGTTGAGTTGTATGAGTTCTTCACATGTTTTGGATATTAACCACTGTACTTGGTTTGCAAAAATTTTCTCCTGTTGCTTGCCATTTCATTTAATTGTTCCTTTCGCTGTGCAGAGGCTTCTAAATTTGATGTAGTCACGTTGGTGTTTTGTTTTCGTTGTGTGTGCCTTTGGTGTCATATCTAAAAGCTCATTACCAAGACCGATGTTGAAGAACTTCTACCCTGTTTTCTTCCTGGAGCAGTATGGTATCACGTCCTATATCTATGATTGATTTTGAGTTAATATTTGTGACTTTTATGATAGTGGTCCAGTTTGATTGTTCTGCAGCTTGATCCAGTTTTCTCAATACCACTGACTGAAGAGACTGTCCTTTCCCCATTAGGTGTTCTTGGTTCCAGTCTCAAATATTTTTACCATATTTATATGGTTTCATTCTGGATTCTTTGTTCTACTGGTCTGTGTGTTTATTTTTATTCTAGAACCATATTATTACTCTTGATTTGTGGTGTATTTTTAAATCAGGTGGTGTGAATCTCCAACTTTGTTCTTCCTCAGAATTACTTTGGCTATTCAGGGTCTTTTGTGATCCATACAGATTTGGGACTTTGTTTCTATTTCTGTAAAGAATGCCATTAGAATTTGAAAGGGATGGAATTGAAACTCTAAGTGTTGACCTATATCTATAAATCTATTTTCTATATTTAAATATATGAACATTTTCACAATATTAATTCTTTCAATCAATAAACATCGAATGTCTTTCCATTTGTTTTTTGCCTCTGACTTCTTTCAACAAAACTGTGTACTTTTCATTGAACACATGTTTCACTTAAGTGATTAAAATTTTTCTAGGCATTTTATTGTTTTAAGCTATTGAAATGGGCTAGTTTGTTTCTTTTCCAGGTAGTTCAATTTTCACTATATACTAATACTGATTTCTGTATGCTGATTTTTTTTTTTCAGTTTTACTGACTTTGTTTCCAACAGTTTTGGTTTGTTTTCGGGATTTTCTATATGTAAAGTTATATGCAAGGGATGACAATTTACTTCTTTTTTATTTAGATGCATTTCATTTCTTTGTGTTGCCTAAATATTCTGGCTGGGACTTCCAGTGCTATGTTGAATAAGAGTGATAAGAGAGGGTATCTTTCTGGCTCAGCTAGCAAAGAATCTGCCTGCAGTGCAGGAGACCTGGGTTCGATTTCTGGGTTGGGAAGATCCCCTGGAGAAGGGAAAGGCTACCCAATCCAGTATTCTGGCCTGGAGAATTCCATGGACTGATTAGTCCATGGGGTCACAAAGAGTCGGATACGACTGAGAGACTTTCACTTTAACTTTCCTTGTCTTGACAATGATCTTGGAGAAAAATCTTTCAATTTTTCACCATTGTGTAGAGTGCTAGCTGTGAGTTTGTCATATATGGCCTTTATTGTGTTGAGCTGCATTTCTTCTATACACAATAGGTTGAGGATTTTTATCATAAAATGATGTATTGTGGCAGATAGTTTTCCTGCATCTATTGAGGTGATCACATAATTTTTATCTTTCATTCTATTAATGTGATGTGTCATATCTATTAAGTTGTATATGTTGAACCGTCCCTGCATCCCAGGGATAAATCCCAATTGGTCATTTTATAAAATGCTTTTAATGTGTTTTTGAATTTGGTTAACTAATATTCTTTGCATCTATATTCATCAGGGATATTGGTCTATATAGTTTTCTTTCCTTATACTGTCCTTATTTGGCTTTGGTATAAAGGTAATTCTGGCCTTGCAGAATACATTTGAAAGTACTCCCTTCACTTCAATTGTCTGCCAGGGTTTTAGATGAATTGGGATTAATTCTTTAAATCATTGGGAGAATTTGCCAGTAAAGCAATCTGGCCAGGAATTTTCTGTATTGAAAGTAAAAGTCACTTAATGTTGTCTGACTCTTTGTGACCCCCATGGACTACAGTCCATGGAATTCTCCAAGCTAGAATACTTGCATGGGTAGCCTTTCCCTTCTCCAGGGAACCTTCCCAACCCAAAGATCAAACTCAGGTCTCTGGCATTACAGGCGAATTCTTTACCAGCTGAGCCAAAGTTACTGTATCAAGTTTTTTGCTTATTTTTGGTCTATTTAAATTTTCTATTCCTGATTCAGTCTTGGTAGGTCATGTGTTTCTAGGGACTTACTCATTTCTTCTAGGTTATCTAATTCATTGGCATATAATTGTTCATATGCTCTTGTGATCCTAAGTATTTCTATAGTATCAATTGTAATACCTTCTCTTTCATTAATAATTTTAGTCATTTGCTCCTTTAGCTAAAGTCTTGTAAATTATTTAAAGTGTTTTAGAAAAACGAGTTCTTTGTCTAATTAACCCTTTCTAATGTTTTTCTGGTTGCTATTTCATTTGCTTCTGCTCAGATCCTATTTCCTTCCATCTGTTAACATTGAGTTTAATGTGTTCTCCTTTTTCTAGTTTCATGAAGTGTAAATTTAGGTTGTTTATTTGTTGTTAGTCATGTCTGACTCTTTGCAACCTATGGACTGCTGCACACCAGGCTTCCCTATCCTTCAATATGTCCTGGAGCTTGCTCAAACTCATGTCCATTGAGTTGATGATGCCATCCAACCATCTCACCCCCTTCTCTTCCTGCCTTCAATCCTTCCCAGCATCAAGGTCATTTCCAATGAGTTGGCTCTTAGCATCAGGTGGCCAAAGTATTGGGGCTTCACCATCAGTCCTTCCAATGAATATTCAGAGTTGATTTCCTTTAGGATTGACTGATTGGATGTCCTTGCAGTCCAAGGGACTCTCAAGAGTCTTCTCCAGTACCACAGTTCAAAAGCATGAATTCTTCGGCAATCAGCCTTCTTTATGGTCCAACTCTCACAACCGAATATGACTACTAGAAAAATCACAGCTTTGACTATACGAACCTTTGCTTGCAAAGTTAAGTCTCTGATTTTTAATATACTGTCTAGGTTTGTCATTGCTTTTCTTCCAAGGAGCAAGAGTCTTTTAATTTCCACAGTGATTTTGGAGCCAAAGAAAATACAATCTCTCACTGTTTCCATTGTTTCCCCACTTACTTGCCATGAAGCAATGGGACTGTATGCCATGATCTTCATTTTTTGAATGTTGAGTTTTAAGCCAGCTTTTTCACTCTCCTCTTTCACTTTCATCAAGAGAATATTTAGTTTCTCTTTGCTTTCTCCAATAAGGGTGGTGTTATCTGCATTTCTGAGGTTATTGACACTTCTCCCAGCAATCTTGATTCTAGGCTGAGCTTCATCCAGCTTGGCATTTCACATGATGTACTCTGTGTGTAAGTTAAATAAGCAGGGTGACAATACACAGTCTTGACATACTCCTTTCCCACTTTGGAACCAGTCTATTGTTCCATATCCAATTCTGTTGCTCCTTGACCTCCATACAAGTTTCTCAGCAGGTAGGTAAGGTGTTCTGGTATACCTATCTCTTTAAGAGTTTTCCACAGTTTGTTGTGATCCACACAGTCAAAGGCTTTGGCATAGTCAATAAAGCAGAAGTAGATGTTTTCCTGGAACTCTCTTGCTTCTTCAATGATCCAGCAGATGTTGGCAATTTGATCTCTGGTTCCTCTGCCTTTTCTAAATCTAGCTTGAATATCTGAAAGTTTTTGGTTCATGTCTCGTTGAAGCCTAGCTTGAAGGATTTTGAGCTATACCTTGCTAGCATGTGAAATTAGTGTGATTATGCAGTAGTCTGAACAATCTTTGGTGTTGCCCTTCTTTGAGATTGGAATGAAAAAATGAAAACTGACCTTTTCTAGTCCTGTGGCCACTACTGAGTTTTCCAAATTTGCTGGCTTAGTGAGTGCATCACTTTCACAGCATCATCTTTTAGGATTTGAAATAGGTCAGCTGGAATTCCATCACCTCCATTAGTCTTGTTCATTGTGATGCTTCCTAAGGCCCATTTGACTTCACACTCTGAATCTCTGGCTCTAGATGAGTGATCACATCATTGTGGTTATCCGGGTCATTAAGATCTTTTTTATACAGTTCTTCTGTGTATTCTTGCCACCTCTTCTTAATATCTTCTGCTTCTGTTAGGTCCATACCATTTCTGTCATTTATCATGCCCATCTTTGTGTGAAATGTTCCCTTGGTATCTCTAATTTTCTTGAAGAGATCTCTAAATTTTCCCATTCTATAGTTTTCCTCTATGTCTTTGCATTGTTTATTTAAGAAGGTTTTCTTATCTCTCCTTGCTATTCTTTGGAACTCTGCATTCAGATGGGTATATCATTCCTTTTCTCCTTTGCCTTTTGCTTCTCTTCTTTACTCAGATATTTGTAAGGCTCCCTCAGACAACCACTTTGCCTTTTGCATTTCTTTTTCTTGGGGATAGTTTTGATTACCAGCTCCTGTACAGTGTTACAAATCTCTGTCCATAATTCTGTTTGAGTTTTCTAATTTATTATTTGCAGTTATCTCTCAAACTTTCCTTTCAGAACTAATTTCACAACATCCCCTAGGATTCAATATGTGCATTTCCATTTTCATTTGGTGATCATTTTTCACTTTTTTGATTTTTCTTTGGCCCAGTGATTGTTTAGAAAGGTGGTGTTTAGTTTCCACATATCTGTAGATTTTCCAGCTCTCCTCTTGTTGTTGATTTCTAGTTTCAAAGCATTGTGATCAGAAAAGATATCTGGTATGTTTTAGATCTTCTTAAATTTGCTAAGATTTGTGTTCTCTCATATGATCTACCTCAAAGAATATTCCATGTACTATTGAAAAGACTATGAATTTTGCTATTGTTGGATGGAATGTTTTATATATATATATATATATATATGTTACATGCACTTAGTCTAAAGTATGTTTCAACTCCAACATTTTCTTTTTAATTTTCTGTCTGGATTATCTATCCATTGCTAACAGTAGAGTACATATGTCCCCTACTATAGTGGTTTGTTGTTTTTGTTCTTGCCACAGTATGCAACTTGTGGGATCTTTGTTCCCTGATCAGGGATCAAACCCATCCTCCCTGCAATGGACGTACAGAGTCCAAACCACTGAACATCCAGGGAATCCCCTCCCTTGTTATATTGTGTTCTGTTTCTCCCATTTTTATCCAGCCAGTCAATCTGTGTCTTTTGGTTGATGAATTGAGTCCATTTATATTTAGAGTCCATTTATGTTTATATCACCAACTCGATGGACATGAGTTTGAGCAAGCTCCAGGAGTTGGTGATGGATAGGGAAGCCTGATGTGCTGCAGTCCATGGGGTCACAAAGAGTCAGACATGAGTGAGTGACTGAGTTGACTGATATTTAGAGTGATTTTTATATGTAAGTACTAGCTACTGCCATCTTATTGTCTATCTTCTGGTTTTGCATATGTCTTATTTTCCCCTCTGTTTCTGCCTACCTTTATATAGTGGTGGTTTCCCACTGTTGTATGCTCTGCCTCTCCATTTTTTGTGTTTCATGAATATATCCTAAATTTTTGCTTTTCATTACCAGGAAAAGTAAAAGTTTTAGTCACTCAGTTGTGTGTGACTCTTTGTAATCCCAAGGGGTTATATAAATATAAAACAGCTCCTAGATAAAACAGTACATTTAATGCTGATAGCCTTTTATCATTAATTGCCTATGAAGTCGCCATCCTTTTACTTTTTATTTATATATTTGATGTCAAAATTTGTCACTCTTTATGTTGTGTATTTGTTAACAAATTATAGTGACTATCAGTTCCATTCAGTTCAGTTGCTCAGTCATGTCCGACTCTTTGCAACCCCATGAATTGCAGCATGCCAGGCCTCCCTGTCCATCAACAACTCCCGAAGTTCACTCAAACTCATGTCCATCGAGTCAATGATGCCATCCAGCCATCTCATCCTCTGTCGTCCCCTTCTCCTCCTGCCCCCAATCCCTCCCAGCATCACAGTCTTTTCCAATGAGTCAACTCTTTGCATGAGGTTGCCAAAGTATTGGAGTTTCAGCTTCAGCATCAGTCCTTCCAATGAACACGCAAGACTGATCTCCTTTAGGATGGACTGGTTGGATCTCCTTGCAGTCCAAGTGACTCTCCCAAGTATTCTCCAACACCACAGTTCAAAAGCATCAATTCTTCGGCACTCAGCTTTCTTCACAGTCCAACTCTCTCATCCATACATGACCACTGGAAAAACCATAGCCTTGACTAGACAGGCCTTTGTTGGCAAAGTAATGTCTCTGCTTTTGAATATGCTCTCTAGGTTGGTCATAACTTTCCTTCCAAGGAGTAAGCGT
>NW_011494601.1:2222979-2227539 GCF_000754665.1 Bison bison bison
TTCACTTTCTGCCATAAGGGTGGTGTCCTCTGCATATCTGAGGTTATTGATATTTCTCCCAGCAATCTTGATTCCAGCTTGTGCTTCTTCCAGCCCAGCGTTTCTCATGATGTACTCTGCATATAAGTTAAATAAGCAGGGTGGCAATATACGGCCTTGACGTACTCCTTTTCCTGTTTGAAACCAGTCTGTTGTTCCATGTCCAGTTCTAACTGTTGCTTCCTGACCTGCATACAGGTTTCTCAAGAGGCAGGTCAGGTGATCTGGTATTCCCATCTTTTGAAGAATTTTCCACAGTTTGTTGTGATCCACACAGTCAAAGGCTTTGGCATAGTCAATAAAGTAGAAATAGATTTTTTTCTGGAACTCTCTTGCTTTTTCGATGATCCAGCAGATGTTGGCAATTTGATCTCTAGTTCCTCTGCCTTTTCTAAAACCAGCTTGAACATGTGGAAGTTCAAGTATTGCTGAAGCCTGGCTGGGAGAATTTTGAACATTACTTTACTAGCATGTGAGAGGAGTACAATTGTGTGGTAGTTTGAGCATTCTTTGGCTTGCTCTTCTTTGGGATTGGAATGAAACCTGACCTTTTCCAGTCCTGTGGCCACTGCTGAGTTTTCCAATTTTGCTGGCATATTGAGTACAGCACTTTTACAGCATCATCTTTCAGGTTTTGAAATAGCTCAACTGGAATTGGTTTTATTAGAAGAGCTGAAATAGCTCCTGTGAGGGGTCAGGGGCTGGGATTTACTGTATGGTATGCATGGGTTTGGTGGGTCATTATATGTTATCCTTCAGATAAAGACTTACTAATAGGGTAAATACATAAGTATAAATACATAAGCTGTTGAATTTACAACAGCAAATTCAAGGATAGTAAGATATGGATAATAAATGTAGTGAGGGCCATGGTGGTGCTGATGTTTATTAACACCAGGATTGCTCCTGTGATTAGAAGAGTTAATAAGTGCCCTGCTACAGCATTAGCTGTTAGTCCTATGCCCAAAGCTACTAGTTGAATAAATAAGCCAATGGTTTTGATAAGAAATATTGATAAAATAGTAATAGGTAATGTTGATATATCTAGTTGTGGCATATCATTAAGGGGAATTTTGACTCCCAATCTTTAACTTAAAACATTAATTCTAATTTATCTTCTTATTTTATAATATCAATGCAGATCATTTTTCAAAATATTTTGCAGCACTAGTTCAAGTACAATAGGTATAAAACTATGATTTGATTCACAAATCTCTGAACATTGTGTTAGTCACTCAGTCGTGTCTGGCTCTTTGTGACCCCATGGACCGTAGCCCGCCAAGCTCTTCTGTCCATGGAATTCTCCATGAAAGAAGGCTTGAATGGGCTAGAGAAAGAAATGGCAACCCACTCCAGTATTCTTGCCTGGAAAATTCCATGGATACAGGAGCCTGGCAGGTTAAAATCCATGGGGTCACAAAGAGTTAGGTCACAAAGAGTTTTCAGACACCTGAAAACACACAAAGTAAACCCAAAATAATTAAGAAAGTGGAAATAGGATCATATATACTGATAATTAACTTAAATGTAAGTAGATTAAATGCACCAACCAAAAAACATAGACTTGCTGAGTGGCTGAAAACATGTACATGTAATGGACTTCCACTTAACCCCCAAAACTGTATGTAATTATTTTATATTATTAGATTAATGATGTTTCCATTATGGCTTGCAATTGTAATTATCTTTTATTTTTTGTCTGGCTATTGATAATGAAAATGGATAAACATCTTTCATTATTGTGATTATGTAACTATTATTCAGTTAATATAATTTTATCATAATTGGTCAACAGACAATAATAAAATTCTATACCACCAAAACTATCATTTAATAGAAAAACCTGTAACCACTTTTTAAAATCCAGATGCATATCAGAATTATCTTGGAATATTTTGAAAAAGAAAAAAATAATACTATTGTCCTTTTTAGAAATATGTCCTGTTTTGTTGTCTGGTCTGTAGTCTGTTTTCATAAATTTTCTATGTAGGCTAGACAACACAAACGTATAACCTGCCATTTTGTGGTTCAGTGCTTTTTCAGTTCAGTCAGTTCAGTCGCTCAGTCGTGTCCAATTCTTTGAGACCCCATGAATTGCAGCATGCCAGGCCTCCCTGTCCATCACTAACTCCCAGAGTTTACTAAAACTCATATCCATCGAGTCAGTGATGCCATCCAGCCATCTCATCCTCTTCTTGTCCCCTTCTCCTCCTGCCCCCAGTCCCTCCCAGCATCAGGGTCTTTTCAAATGAGTCAGCTCTTCGCATGAGTTGGCCAAAGTATTGGAGTTTCAGCTTCAACATCAGTCCTTCCAATGAACACCCAGGACTGATCTCCTTTAGAATGGACTGGTTGGATCTCCTTGCAGTCCAAGGGAATCTCAAGAGTCTTCTCCAACACCACAGTTCAAAAGCATCAATTCTTCAGCGCTCAGCTTTCTTCACAGTCCAACCCTCACATCTATACATGACCACTGGAAAAACCATAGCCTTGACTAGATGGACCTTTTTTGGCAAAGTAATATCTTTGCTTTTTAATGTGCTATCTAGGTCGGTCATAACTTCCCTTCCAAGGAGTGTCTTTTAGTTTCATGGCTGCAATCACCATCTGCAGTGATTTTGGAGCCCTCAAAAATAAAGTCAGCCACTGTTTCCCCATTTATTTGCTATGTGTTTTTTAGGCACATATAAATTATATCCTCAATACATATAGAGCAAAAAACTCATAGAACAAGGGAAATTGTGTAAAATCTTTAAAAGAAAAAAAAAAAATACTGGAATGGGTAGCCATTTCCTTCTCCAAGGGTTCCTCCTAACCCAGGGATTGAACCTGGGTCTCCTGCATTGCAGGCAGATTCTTTACCATCTCAGCCACCAGAGAACATTGCCCATAGTATAAACCTGGTCTTGTTGATATTAGAGTTGTCTGATTTAGGCATCCTGGAATCACATTTGTCTTCATACCTAAAGAAGGCACATCTCATAAGTCTAATACATCTTCTAAGGAAATTAATATTTAGATTGTTATTTCTATGGGTAATACAACTCAGTTATCTTCTAATAATTTTAATACTCCTTATTTTAGGTGTGATGTTGGGATTATATAAGAATCAAAATTTAACTCTTCATAATCGATATACTCATAACTTCAATATTTGGTGTCCCATCGTCTTCACAAAAAGAGAAGGATTATTGATTTTGTCTATAATGTACAGAATTTTTAATGATGGTAGGACAATTAGAATAATGGCTGGGAGAATTGTTCAGATAGTCTCCACTTCTTGTGCATCTTGTGTACTTGTATGTGTAAGCTTGGTTGTTAGTATTGGTGAGATAATAAGAGTACTAAAGAGCTAATTCAAAAGACAATTATTAATGTATGATCAGGAAGATGTACAAATTCTATAATAGGTGATGTTACGTCTTGAAAGCCTAGTTGGAGGGGATATGCCATGGAGATTTACAGGATTTTCACCTATAATTTAATTTTGACAAAGTTATGTAAAATTTTACCAATATCTTATTTATTAATATATAATGGCTATGATGTTTGCTTGAAACCAGTAGTAGAGGGTTGGATTCCTTCCTTTTTTAGCTATCTTAATTTAACGTTAAGTGGGCTTTTTTCAAATGTGTGATATAGTGGAGGACATCTGTTTAGTCACTTTAGATTTGTAGTAAGATCTACTGTTAGGACTTCTTGTTTTGATGCAAGTGCTTCTCAAATAATGAAAATTATTAATATAACTGCTGTTAATGAAATGAATTAATCTATTGATTAAATAGTATTTCACATCGCCTATGCATCTGGGTTGTCAGAATATCACCATGGTGTTCCAGATAAACACAAGAAGTGTAATGGGAAGAAACTTATATCTACAATTATAATTATGAAATGAATTTTTGCTCTTGTAGAATTGAGAAGATAGCCTGAGAATAATGGAAATAAGTACACAAAGCTTCCTAAATGGCAAACATGGCTCCTACTGAAAGTATGTAGTGGAAATGTGCAACTACATAATATGTATCATGAAGGACAGTATCTAATGATGAATTAGCCAGGACAATTCTTGTTAATCCTCCTACTTGTAAAAAGGAAGATGAAGACCAGGGCTCATATTAGGATGAGATTATTTGATACTACCTGCTTGAAGTATTGCTAATCAACTAAAAACTTTTACCCCTGTTGGAATAGCAATAATTATAGTGGTTAATGTATTCACATGTTTCAACATCTATGTCTACTATAAACATGTGGTTTCCATTGTTTCCCCATCTATTTGCTATGAAGTGATGGGACTGGATGCCATATCTTAATTTTCTGAATGTTGAGTTTTAAGCCAGCTTTTCCACTCTCCTCTTTCATTTTCATCAAGAGACTCTTTAGTTCTTCTTCGCTTTCTGCCAGAAGGGTGATGTGAGCTGTGTATCTGAGGTTATTGATATTTCTCCCAGCAATCTTGATTCCAACTTGTGCTTCATCCAGCCTGGCATTTTGCATGATGTACTCTGCATATAAGTT
>NW_011494601.1:2227671-2239672 GCF_000754665.1 Bison bison bison
AGACAGGGGTTTTTCCAGTAGTCATGTACGGATGTGAGAGTTGGACTGTAAAGAAAGCTGAGAGCCAAAGAATTGATGCTTTTGAACTGGGGTGTTAGAGAAAACTCTTGAGAGTCCCCTGGACTGCAAGGAGATTCAACCAGTCAATCCTAAGGGAAATAAGTCCTGAATATTCATTGGAAGGACTGATGCTGAAGCTGAAATTCCAATATTTTGGCCACCTGATGCGAAGAACTGACTCTTTGGAAAAGACTCTGATGCTGGGAAAGATTGAAGGTGGGAGGAGAAGGGGACAACAGAGGATTAGATGGTTGGATGGCATCACTGATGCAATAGACATCAGTTCGAGCTCAGTTCAGTCACCTAGTCATGTCCAACTTTTTGCGACCCCATGGACTGTAGCACGCTAGGCATCCCTGTCCATCCCCAACTCCCGGAGCTTACTCAAATGCATGGGCCAAGTTTCTGGCTAGACGTGAAGAGACAGTTCAACCTGTACTGTCACTGGCCTCAACTGTTGACAATGCTAGTATGTAATAAGAAAGAGGGTGGAAGTAATCAGAAGCTTATTTATATGGGGAAAGGCTATGTCAGGGGCTCCAATCATCAGAGGAACTAATCAGTTCCCAAAGCCACCAATTATAATGGGCATGACTATAAAGGAAATTATCACGAATGCGTGAGCAGTTACAACAATGTTATAGATTTGGTTATCTCCAAGTAGTGTTCCAGGTCAATCTAATTCAGCATGAAACAGGAGACTTAGGGCTGTACCTACTGTTTCAGCTCAGAACAACTGATATAAAGTATCAGTGCTTTATATATTTATGATTAGTTGAGAATAATCAGCTATTTATGGACATAGGTAGAATGGCTGAGTAAACATTAGACTCTAAATGTAAAAACAGGAATCTGGACACCCTTTTTACAAAGTCTTGCGGTGAATTTTACATATTGAAAATTCAAAGAAGCATCTTCAATACTGTCAAGACTTCTCCAGCCTTTCTTTCCCACCCCCTGGTAACAGGAGAAGCAGATTGAAACCAGCTGACTAGGGCATTTAGCTGTTAACTAAAAATTTGTGAAAAGTGTATCTCACCAATCTACTGAGGATTTAATTAGATTAACTGTTTGATTTGCATTCAATTGATGTAGGATATAGTTTTGCAAACCTCATTGAACAGGAATTAAGTAAATTATACTTGCTTAGGGTTTTGAAAACTTTTGGTCTGTCTAACCTAAATTCCTATTCCAGTACTGAGAGGACTGGTATAAAGGGTAAGAGTTTTGTAGATATTACAATTATTTTTGGTAGAAAAATTATTTGTTTTATGGAATCAAATTGTCATTTTATGTTATTTATGGAGGGAAATATGGTTAGTGCTGTGGAATATGTGAGTTGTATATAGAAATATAGATTAAGTACTGCTATGATAGCTATTAGTGTGGATAGAATAATATTGTTATTTTGTTATTTCTTGAATTATTATTCATTTGGGTATGAACTCTGCTAGTGGTGAGAGACACCCTATTGCTAATAAAGAGATGAGGATGAGGTTTGTAATAATGAGTATTTTGTTTCATGTAAGTGATAGTGTAGTGGTGGTTGAATTATAAATAGATGTTATGACTATAGTGAGAGTCATAAATTATGAATTTTAGGATTGTTATAATTGGGTTATATAATAACTGTTATTCCTTCCCTGTAAGCAATTGATAAATAGGCTATAATTTTTCATAGCTGTGTTTGGTTTAACCCCCCTCAGCTTCTGATTAAGATGGATAATATGGATACAGTTAGTATAAGATTTTGGAGAAGGAAATGGCAACCCATTCCAGTATTCTTGCCTGGAAAATCACATGGACAGAGGAGCCTAGTGGGCAACACCCAATGGGGTTGCAAAGAGTCAGACATGACTGAGCGACTAACACATACACACAGTATTAGATTTAGGTTAAGTGATAGTAGAGGTTTGATATAGTATGGATGTAAGCGTGAGTTTTTATCATGTTAATAAAATTAGGCCTGTTTTTACTGTGACTTTGGGTACTCAGAAATGGAATGGGGATAGTCCTAGTTTCATGACTAGGGTGATTGTTAGTATTTTTGATGCTGTCGGGTTAAATATTTTTGTAATAGTTCATTGGCCAGAGAATAATAACAACAGCTATTATAAGTCATATTGATGTGGTAGTTTGTGTTAGAAAATATTTAGTAGATGCTTCTATGGCTCATGTATTGAAATTTTTTATTATAATAGGAACCAGTTCAGTTCAGTTCAGTCATTCAGTCGTGTCCAACTCTTGGCGACCCCATGAATTGCAGCATGCCAGGCCTCCCTGTCCATCACCAACTCCCAGAGTTCACTCAGACTCACGTCCATCAAGTCAGTGATGCCATCCAGCCATCTCATCCTCTGTCGTTCCCTTCTCCTCCTGCCCCCAATCCCTCCCAGCATCAGAGTCTTTTCCAATGAGTCAACTCTTCTCATGAGATGGCGAAAGTACTGGAGTTGCAGCTTTAGCATCATTCCTTCCAAAGAAATCCCAGGACTGATCTCCTTCAGAATGGACTGGTTGGATCTCCTTGCAGTCTAAGGGACTCTCAAGAGTCTTCTCCAACACCACAGTTCAAAAGCATCAATTCTTTGGTGCTCAGCTTTCTTCACAGTCCATAATGACTAGCATATTTATTTCAAAGCCAATTCAGACTTATAGTGAGAGCTGATCAGTACAATTATGGTTCCTGAAATGATGGTTGACAAGATAATAATAAAGTTGATGGGATTTATTAGAACAAGAAGGATATAAACCAACATTTTCAGGGTATGGGTGCAATAGCTTATTTAGCTGACCTTACTATGTAGAATGTGGTGTATTGTGATAGCATGAAGAATTTTGGATTCTTAAGCGTGGGTTCAATTCCTATAATTCTAGATGTAAAGAGGATTTAAACCTCTGCTATTTACACTATCAAAGTAATTCTTTTATGAGACATATTTCTTTTGTGGGGGGATATTTGATATTATAATAGGTAATGAAACATATCATATGCATTAAGCTAGTGTTACCAATCGGAGAAGGCAATGGCACCCCACTCCAGTACTCTTGCCTGGAAAATCCCATGGATGGAGGAGACTGGTAGGCTGCAGTCCATGGGGTCGCTGAGGGTCAGACACTACTGAGCGACTTCCCCTTCACTTTTCACTTTCCTGCATTGGAGAAGGAAATGGCAACCCACTCCAGGGTTCTTGCCTGGATAATCCCAGGGACGGGGAGCCTGGTGGGCTGCCGTCTATGGGGTCGCACAGAGTCGGACATGACTGAAGTGACTTAGCAGCAGCAGCGTTACCAATAGGAAGCTCTTCCAGAGTATATGTATTAATCAATTATATCATGTGCGTGCATGCTTTGTTGCTCAGATGTGTCCAACTCTTTGTGACCCCCATGAACCATAGCCTGCCAGGCTCCTCTGTCCATTCTCCAGGCAAGAACATTGGAGTGAGTAGCCATTTCCATCTCCAGGGGATCTTCCTGACCCAGGGATTGAACCCAGGTCTCAGGTATATTCTTTACTGCCTGAGCCACCAGGGAAGCTCTGCTGCTGCTGCTGCTGCTGCTAAGTTGCTTCAGTCGTGTCCAACTCTGTGCGACCCCATAGACGGCAGCCCACCAGGCTCCCCTGTCCCTGGGATTCTCCAGGCAAGAACACTCAAGTGGGTTGCCATTTGAAAAATGAAAATGAAGTTGCTCAGTCGTGTCTGACTCTTCGAGACCCCATGGACTGCAGCCTACCAGGCTCCTCCGTCCATGGGATTTTCCAGGCAAGAGTACTGGAGTGGGGTGCCATTGCCCTCTCCAAGGGAAGCCCTAGGATGCTCAAATTTATAGGAAGGAGATTACTAGTAATAGTGTTTTAGTAATAAAGTTGATTGTGTATAGCTCTGGTGTATGTGGGTTGTAGAATGCTCCTAGGAATAAAGTTGTTGTAAAAGTATTTATTATAATAATGTTGACACATTCTGCTATGAAAAATAGGGAAAATGGGACTACTCCATATTCTGCGTTGAAGCCTGATAAAAGTTTGGATTCTCCTTCTGTTAGGTCAAAAGGGGCTCTATTGGTTTTCTGCTAGGGTGGAAATAAATCACATTATGCCTAGGAGTCAAGATGGGAAGAGTAATCATAATTGTTCCTGAAATGAGGATGAAGAGAGTAAAAGATCCATTTATTAAGAGAACTGATAGAATAATTGCTAGTGTTACTTCATATGAAATTGTGTGTGCTACTGCTCGTAGAGCTCCAGTCAGTGCTTATTTTGAATTGAAAGCCCATCTTGATCATAGGATCAAGTATATGGGTAGATTTAATAAGTGAAAGTCGCTCAGTCATGTCCAACTCTTTGCAACCACATGGCTTATATAGTACATGGAATTCTCCAGGCCAGAATACTGGAGTGGGTAGATGTTGCCTTCTCCAGGGGATCTTCCCAACCTAGGTCTCCTGCATTGTAGGTGGATTCTTTATCAACTGAGCCATCAGGGAAGCCCAGACTTGATATGGCTAATATAAATAAACTCCTAGATTTACATTAATAAGGGGGTCGGATATGGGTAGGGAAATTCATATAGTTAGGAGTAAGGTTAGGGCTAGCATTGGTGTGATGATAAGTAGGCAGATGGAGGATGTAGCCAGTTGTAGTAGTTTGTTTTTTTTAATGAATAATTTGACTGCAACAGCAATGGGTTGTAATAGACCACATGGTCCTATGACATTTGGCCCTTTTCAGAACTGTATATAACCTAAAGTTCTTTGTTCAACTATTGTCAAGAATGCTATGGCTTGAAGAATAGGGATAATAAGTATTAGAACATTAATTATGAACATTTTGTTAGGCAGAGGATTTGAACCTCTTGTTATAAAGGATTAACTTCTAGACAGTTACCAGGTCCTGCCATCTTAACTAAACCCTGGTCTTGGGTAGAACTTTGTACTTGTTAATTAAAGTACAAATTAATATCAGTGGTCATGTATGGATGAGAGAGTTGGACTGTGAAGAAAGCTGAGTGCTGAAGAATTGATGCTTTTGAACTGTGGTGTTGAGAAGACTCATGAGAGTCCCTTGGACTGCAAGCCAGTCCATTCTAAAGGAGATAAGCCCTGGGTGTTCTTTGGAAGGAATGATGCTAAAGCTGAAACTCCAGTACTTTGGCAACCTCATGCAAAGAGTTGACTCATTGGAAAAGACCCTGATGCTGGGAGGGATTGGGGGCAGGAGGAAAAGGGGACGACAGAGGATGAGATGGCTGGATGGCATCACCAACTCGATGGACGTGAGTCTGAGTGAACTCCGGGAGATGGTGATAGACAGGGAGGCCTGGCGTGCTGGAATTCATGGGGTCTCAAAGAGTCGGACACGACTGAGCGACTGAACTGAACTGAACTGAATTACTTTTAGGATGCTTATTTGAAGTTGGCCTTATTTCTCTTATTCTTTCTGGGAGAAATATAAATAGAAACCAATGTGGATTACTCTGATCTGATGTTGGAACACATAGGACTTTAATCCTTGAAAAAATGAAACTTTAATAACATTTACACCATTGGGATGTCCTGATCCAACATCAAGGTCATAAACCTTTTGTCGATATGAACTCCTTGTTATCCCTAGGGTAACTTGTTCTGTTGGTCATTTTTTGGTTGGGGGATAAAAAAGTAATATTACGTTTTGACTGACATGTGTAGGCTTTAATCACTCAGAGGAATTTTTGTTCTGTAAGTTCACCCCAACCAAAATTATCAATCCATATACAATTTTGTTTTATCTTTAGTTTAATTATATTCTTTTGGGTTAAAGTTGCATAGGGTCTTTTTGTCTCATTTAATTATCCCCACCTCTTTGTGAGAAGGTCAGTTTCACTGATTAAAAGTAAGGGACAGTAAAACCCTCCTGTGGTCTTTCATACAGGTCCTTATTTAGAGAACAAATGACCCTGCTACCTTTTCAGGATCAGGATACTGTGTCTGTTTAATGGTTGTCACTGGGCAAGCAGTGCCTCTAATACTAATTACTCGAGAGGTGATGTTTTTGGTAAACAAGTGGGGTTTGTGTTTGCTGAGATCCTTTTACTTTTTCAAATCTTTCCCTGGGTGCATGCCTGTGTTAGATTAATAGTATCTTAATAAGTCATTTGATATTGAGTTAATTATCAGTATTTTGGGCTTCCCTGGAGGCTCAGATGGTAAAGAAATCTGCCTGCAGTGCAGGAGACCTGGGTTCAATCCCTGGGTCAGGAAGATCCCCTTTGGAGAAGAGAATGCCAATCCACTCCAGTATTCTTGCCTGGGAAATCCCATGGTCAGAGGAGCCTGGCAGGCTATAGTCCATGGGTCACAAAGAGTTGGACACAACTTTCATTTTCATCAGTATACTGTTAGTTACTGATGTAAACTTATGCAAGGAGAAATATTTCTTGTTACTCATATTAACATTATTGCTTGTTGTTTAATAGATTAGTCCAGTAATCTAGGAGTTGATTTAATTATTGGTATTAAGGAAGGATTATTGTTGACATTGAACACTTTCTTAAATGATGGCTGCTTTTAAGCCAAGCATGGTGCTATTTATTGTTACTCTCTAGTCAAGGTTGTGCTCATTTCTAAAAAGCTGTACCATCTTGCTGCTGCTGCTGCTGCTAAGTCGCTTCAATCATGTCCGACTCTGTGCGACCCCATAGACGGCAGCCCACCAGGCTCCCCGTCCCTGGGATTCTCCAGGCAAGAACACTGGAGTGGGTTGCCATTTCCTTCTCCAGTGCGTGAAAGTGAGAAGTGAAATTGAAGCTGCTCAGTCGTGCTGACTCTTAGCGACACCATGGACTGCAGCCCACCAGGCTCCTCCGTCCATGGGGTCTTCCAGGCAAGAGTACTGGAGTGGGGTGCCATCGCCTTCTCCTGTACCATCCTAGGCTAACATTTAATAATACAAAAATCCCATGGACAGAGGAGCCTGGCAGGCTACCATCCACGGGGTTGCAAAAGAGTTGGACACAACTAAGTGACTGAACACACAATAAAGGGGTTTCTGGTATTTTTAAAGTTGAATTAAAATTCATTTTCTGGACAACCTGCTGTCACCAGGCTCATTAGGCTTGTCACCTCCACTTATAAATCTTCTTAGATTGCTACATAGATGAGTTTGTTGTAAAACTGTTCATAAATACCTCATTTGGATTTGGGTTATTTAACTAAAGTTCTCTTTGTTAAAGTTTTGCTAGTAAAATCATTATGTAAAAGGTAAATGGAGTAATCTTTGTTTCTTGTTACTTTTAATGCTTTTTTTCATTGTTACCTTGTGGTACTTTCTCTATAGCACCAAAGATATTTAAAATTTTTATCTCCTATACTTTGCATCGGCAGGTGCATTCTTATTCACTGTACCACCACAGAAGTCTGACCTAATGTTTTTATGTATAATAATTATACTTACTTTTCTGCTTTTCGGGGTTTGCTGAAGACTGAATTATCAAGGGCTGGTGAGGCTTATCAGGGTTTATCGATTGTAAATAGGCTCCTCTAGAGTGGTGTGAAGCACTGCCAAATCCTTTGAATTTTAGGCTGCTGCTGGTAGTACTCAGGCAAATAATCTTGTTCTAGTAATTATTTGGGTTTAGGGCTAATCCCAGTTTGAGTCTTAACTGTTGTGTAATCAGGGATACTAAAGTCACTTTCATGGTTGATTTTTAATTACGGCTTTTTACGGCTTGAAATTTAACTTTATTTTATATTCTTTAGCATGCTTTATACCATATTTCTATTCATTTGAGTTAGTCATATTACCATGGTGGCTGGCACAAAATTTACCAACCCTAATAGATAACTTACTCAAACTTCTCTCTTTGGGGTTAATTTTATCACTGCTGTTTCCCATAGGGATGTGGTAAAGCAAGGCATTATGAGCCACTATTTTTAGTGTGCTTGATGCCTGCTCCTGTTAATTGTAGTGATTTAGAGAGCATTCTCACTGGTGCACAGATGCTTGCATGTGTAATGTTATTAAAAACTGATAGAAAGGCTGGGATCAAACCTGTAAGATTATGGAGTTAATATACTCACAGAGGCATTTTCAGTGGCTTGATTTAGGTTTTCAAGCTACATTAAGTTTATATGTGGAAATAATATTTATATAGGAGATCCAACCAGTCCATCCTAAAGGAAATCAGTCCTGGATGTTCATTGGAAAGACTGATGTTGAAGCTGAAACTCCAATATTTTGGCCACCTGATGCGAACAGCTGACTCATTTGAAAAGACCCTGATGCTAGGAAAGATTGAAAGGCAGGAGGAGAAGGGGACGACAGGATGAGATTGTTGGATGGCATCACTGACTCAATGGAGATGAGTTTGGGTAAACTCCGGGAATTGGTGATGGACAGGGAGGCCTGGCGTGCTGTGGATCATGGGGTCACAAAGAGTAGGACATGATTGAGCAACTGAACTGAACTGACTGAATTATTTATATTATATTTATTGTTAAAATTTTGATAAAATGGTTGGTAAATCTGGGGAGATATTTGTCTACATAAATGGAGAATATCTAAGTAGTTTATTGGTATAGTTAGAATTTATTTTCTAGGTCTGCTTGAAGCAGGGAAAAGAAGTAAATTTAGTTACTTGTTCAGTATATGTACTTAGAATTTCTTTGTGTCCTGTAACTGTTGACTGAATAACATTTTGTGATTAATGTTGGTAAACAATATTCAATTAAAGTCCAGCTACAATTTATTTGAATTAAATTTAATTAAATTTGAATTAATTGAATTGATTGGATTAATTAATTAAATTTGAATTGAATTAAATTGAAGGGAAAGGAGAAGAGGGTGGCAGAGGATAAGATGGTTAGATAGAATCACCAACTCAATGGACATGAATCTGTGCAAACTCCAGGAGATAGTGAAGGACGAGGAAGCCTGGCGTGCTACAGTCCATGGGGTCACAAAGAGTCAGACACAACTTAGTGACTGAACAACTATTTATGTGACTGTGTTAGACCTCCATCACCATAGCTGAGTCCAAGCATCCCCTAAAAATTAAAAAATACCAAATGCATGAAATCAGTTATGTGTAAGCATGGGCTGATTAGTCATTAGTTCATCTAGATGTCTTATTTAAGAGGAAATATTGGGTGATTTTAGATGAGAAGGTCCTGAAGCAAGAACCAGATGTCTGATAAAGTTCATCCATCCAATATAAACCCCCACAACCTATGGGCCTGGAATGAGAAGAGGTACATTTGCCAAGTGGGTTGACGATTTCATCCAGCCTGTTGATGATGTTTGTGATCTTTTGGATATCATATGCATGTTGACCAGAATTGATTTGACTTAATGAACTATGTACAATCAATAATATTTATGTACTCTGTAATATTATTTAATGTACATGCTTATATGCATGGGGTAGATAATGTACAAATATACATATTATGCATGATATGATATATATGTACACGTTAATGCGGAGGTGCAGATATCCATGAAGTACATAGGGATTTATGATAAATCAAGTTGTTTTAATTCTAACATAGTACTTAAAAATCTTGTAAATGCCCCATAACTAAAATTTCAGAGAATAGTTTAAGTAGAATTTCAGCCTTGGGTGCTGATGGTGGAGCTGGAGTTTCTTCCTAGAGTCTTAGGGAGATGCATTGTTCTCCTTTTCTGGTTTACAAGACTAGGGTAATGAGTATACTACAAACACTCTTCATTTTAGGAGACTATTTTCAACAGTGCTAGTTACTGGTATAGAATTAATAAGAAATATAAAATAGATGCTAGTTGTTCAATAAAAATGACGAGGTCTTCTACAGATTGTCTTCCAATTAACACTAATACAAATGTTTGTGTAAGTAGATCTACCCAGAATAAACATTGGCTAGAGGTCAGAATGTGAGTCACTGCGTTGTTTGGATGTGTGAAGCAATGGTATTATTAATAGTACTAGGACTAGGATTGAAACAACTAAGGCTAGTACCCCTCCTATTTTATTGGGGATTGTACTATTGACATGTGAATAGGAAGTACCATTCTGGTTCAGTGTGAGGTGGTGTACTGAGAGGGTTTGCTGGGGTGTAATTGTCAGGATCTCCTAATAAATCAGATGAAAATAGGGCTAATATTATTAATGCTAAAACTGGTAATAAGGTACTTAAGATGTCTTTAATTGTATTTGAAATGGAATTTTGTCTATATCAGATGAGATTCTTGTGGGAATATTAGATTCTGTTTCATGAAGGAATAGTAAGTGGACAGCAGTTAGTGTTGTGATGATAAATGGAAGAATAAAGTGGAAAGCAAAGAATCATGAAAGAGTTTCTTTGTCTACCAAAAAACTACTTCAGATCCATTCAACAAGGTTTGTACCAATGTATGAGATTGCTGAGAGAAGATTGGTAATGACTGTTGCTCCTCAAAATGATATTTGTCCTCAGGGTAATACATAACCTATAAATGCTATAGCTGTAACTGTGAATAATAGAATAACTGTGGTGTTTCATGTTTCTAAAAAAACATAGGATCTATAATATAGTCTGTGTCCTACATAGATAAATAGACAAAGGATATAGAAGCTCTGTTTGCATGCATATATCAAATAATTCATCCATAATTTACACAATTTATAGATATGTGTTACTGGTGAGAAGGCAGTTATTGTACCTAATGTGTAATGCATTGCTAGGAACAAGCCTGTTAAGATTTGTAAAACTAAACAAATACCCAGTAAGGAGCCAAAATTTCATCCTATTGAAATGTTTGTGAGGCCTGGGAGATCAATGAATGTGTTGTTAATAATTTTTATTAATAGGTGTGATTTTCAGATGTTGGTCATTAGTGTTCTTGTAGTTGAATAACAATGATTTTTCATGCCATTAGATTCCATGTAAGAATAATGATAACATAAATTATATTTAGGTACTATTTTTATTGGGCTTCCCTGATAGCTCAGTTGGTAAAGAGTAAGTAAGTGAAGTCGCTCAGTCGTGTCCAGCTCTTTGTGACCCCATGGACTGTAGCCTACCAGGATTCTCTGTCCATGGGATTTTCCAGGCAAGAGTACTGGAGTGGGTTGCCATTTCCTTCTCTAGGGGGTCTTCCCGACCCAGGGATGGAACCTGGGTCTCCCACAGGTTGTAGGCAGATGCTTTACCAACTGGGCTTCCCTTGTGGCTCAGATGGTAAAGAATCCACCTGCAATGAAGGAGACCTCAGTTCAATTCCTGAGTCAGGAAGATCCCCTGGACAAGGGATAGGCTACCCACTCCAGTATTTTGGCCTGGAGAGTATTTATGATTCATTTTGTGGGTTTTTCTTTAAAAGCTTCACCTATTTATGGTGGACTTGGGTTGATTGTAGGTGGTGGTATTGGCTTTGGAATTGTGTCAAATTTTGGTGGATCATTTTTAGGTTTAATGGTGTTTTTTATTTATTTAGGGGAGATATCAGTGGTATTGGTTATCTGATAGCTCTGGCTACTGAGCAGTTTCCTGAAGTTTGGATTTCCAATAAGACTGTATTAGGAGCCTTTCTTTCAGGTTTTAATAATAGAGTTTTCAATGGTATTCTATGTTTTTAAAGGTGAGGAGGTGGTGATTGTGTTTAAGTTGAATGGTTTGTGGGATTGGGTAACTTATGGTATCAGTGATTCTGTTTTCTCTAGTGAAGACACTATGGGGATCGCAGCCCTATGTACTTACGGTACTTGAATAGTAATTGTTACTGTTTGATCATTG
The DNA here is from genome assembly GCF_000754665.1 of Bison bison bison. NCBI lineage: Eukaryota > Metazoa > Chordata > Mammalia > Artiodactyla > Bovidae > Bison > Bison bison. The sequence goes on from NW_011494601.1 coordinate 2,239,459, forward strand.
CTTATTGGTGTTGTGGTTATTATGGAGATTACTCATGGTAATTAAATGGAATTATGCTTAGATCTGCTGGATCATCGAAAAAACAAGAGAGTTCCAGAGAAACATCTATTTCTGCTTTATGGACTATGCCAAAGCTTTTGACTGTGTGGATCACAATAAACTGTGGAAAATTCTGAAAGACATGGGAATACCAGACCACCTGACCTGCCTCTTG
>NW_011494601.1:2240077-2240371 GCF_000754665.1 Bison bison bison
TTTTGGGGGCTCCAAAATCACTGCAGATGGTGACTCCAGCCATGAAATTAAAAGATGCTTACTCCTTGGAAGGAAAGTTATGATCAACCTAGATAGCATATTAAAAAGCAGAGATATTTCTTTGGCAACAAAGGTCCATCGAGTCAAGGCTATGGTTTTTCCAGTGGTCATGTACGGATATGAGACTTGGACTGTGAAGAAAGCTGAGCGCTGAAGAATTGATGCTTTTGAACTGTGGTGTTGGAGAAGACTCTTGAGATTCCCTTGGACTGCAAGGAGATCCAACCAGTCCAT
>NW_011494601.1:2240471-2245699 GCF_000754665.1 Bison bison bison
GATCAGTCCTGGGTGTTCATTGGAAGGACTGATGCTAAAGCTGAAACTCTGATACTTTGGCCACCTCATGCGAAGAGTTGACTCACTGGAAAAGACCTTGATGCTGGGAGGGATTAGGGTCAGGAGGAGAAGGGGAAGACAGAGGATGAGATGGCTGGATGACATCACTGACTCAATGGACGTGAATCTAAGTGAACTCTAGGAGTTGGTGATGGACAAGGAGGCCTGGCGTGCTTCGGTTCATGGGGTCGCAAAGAATCGGACACAACTGAGCAACTGAGCTGAACTGATGCTTAGGAAGAGAGTGATGAGGAATGAGAGGAAATATAATTTGATTAAACCTTTTTGGGCTGATACTAATGTAGAGGTTTTTATTTGAATGAGAGTAGTTTTTGACAGAATATTTTCTAGTCAAATTAAGTCTAAGAGGGAAGATGATGATATTTGGCTTTCGAATAGATTTCAGTAGGGTGATGAACACTGTATGATAATGGGGAAATACCCTAAGTGACTGCAAAATTTGAATGTATTTGAAGAGTAATTAAACTTCAGATTTTCTGTGGTAGCATTAATTTTGAATGCCAGAGTAAAACCTAAAACAGTTACGGCAAGGGCAGTTAGTTTTAAGTATTAATAATAATGTACAGTTATTTGGGGGATTGGTGGTGGGGGAATACTATTGGAAATAATAATCCAGCAAAGATGTTTCCAATTAACAGATGTTTATGGAACTGACTAAAAGAGGGTTATTTTCATTAAAGTTAAGGTGGAAAAGTGAGGTTGTTCCAGTAATGCAAAGATGATGATATAAATGCTACAGATAGCTGTGAGGGATGTGGCAATTAGAGTTACTAGAGGAACTTAGGCTTTGGTATAAGATGTGTTAGCGTGTTCAATAATTAGATCTTAAGAGTAAAATCCAGTAAAGAAAGGCATTCCTGTTAGTGCTGAGCTGCCAATATAAGGTCTGTTGTAGTAAAGGATATTGTTTTAAATAGGTCTCCTGTTTTTCAAATATCTTGCTTAAAGTTTAGGATATGAACAATAGACTCAGATTATATAAATAATATGGCTTTAAATACGGTGTGGGTGCAAGTGTGAAGAAATGCTAGGTAGGGTTGGTTAATTCCATTTGTTACAGTTATAAGTTGGATTGAAGTGGAAAAAGCAACCATTCTTTAAACGTCATTTTTGGTAAGAGTGTATATTGCTGTAAACAATGTAGTAATGGCTCCTAAATACAGTGTTAGTGTTTTGATAAGTTTATGCTTTTCTGCCAAGTGATAAAAGAAGATGAGCAAGAAAATACTGGCTACCACTACTGTGCTTGAGTGGAGTGGGGCTGAGACATGGGCAGGGCCTTCTAATGCTGAGGGAGGTCATGGGTGCAGGCCAAACTGGGAGGATTTTCCAGTGACAGCTAGTACAAGTGCTATTAGGGGTAGATTCGAGGGATTTAGGTCAAATATCAAGACTTCTTGTAGGTCTCATGCATTAAATTAAACAGAAATCATGCTATTGCTACAACAAGTCAGGTATCTCCAATACAGTTTTAAATAGAATTGCTTGTAGAGCAGCTGTATTTACATCTTCTTGTCCGTATCATTCAATAAGCAGGAAAGATATAATCTTTTGACTTGCTCTCACCCAATGAAAAGTTGAAAAGGGTTATTAGTAGTAACAAGAATTAGTCCTGTGATAAGAAAGAGGAGTGAATATTTGAAAAAGCAATTAGGATCTGAGTGTATGTATCAGATTGAGAACTCTATAATGGATCATGTGACAAATAATGCTACTGTACAAATATTACTGAGAAATAGTCTATATTGAAGCTGAGTCATAATTTGAGGGTTGGATGGTGATTCAGTGTCAGTGTGAGATAATTTTTTGGCTTACCTGGATAAATATTATTATTGTGATTAAACTGATAACAAAAGCATGTGAGATAGTGGTTTTTACATATGTTGGGAACTTTTCACTCTTATGATGTTGGTACCCATTATTATAATTGGTATTGTTAATATAAATAGTGAACTAGTGTGAAAGAGGAAAATAAGTTTATTTTTATTTGGAGTTGCACCAACTTTTTGGTTCCTATGACCAATGGATAATTGCTATCCTTAAAAGTTTGAAAAAACTGTTGTTTAAGCATGGAGGCATGAGTCAGCAGTTCTCATATGCTTTTTCAGTAAATAAGAAGGCTAAGTCTTCTGTTACTAGACTCACAGTCTAGTGTTTTTCTTAAACTATATTTACAGTACAATGATTTGGGGATTTAGTAACAGAAGTAGAAGAGGTAAAATATGAAGTGTTATGAGGGCATTTTCTCATGTAAAAGATGGTAAGATATTAACACGATGTGTGTGTTTGCCTTGTTGCATTATGAATAGTAAACGTAGAGAACATAGGGCTTCCCTGGTGGCTCAGTCAGTAAAGAAGCCACCTGCAATGCGGGAGACCTGTATTCTATCCCTGGGTTGGGATGATCCCTTGGAGGAAGGCATGGCAACCCACTCCAGTATTCTTGCCTGGGGAATCCCCATAGATAGAGGAGAAGGACGGGTTGCAGTCCATGGGGTCACAAAGAGTCAGACATGACTAAGCGCTAAGCCCAGCACAGAGAATATATGGCCGTGATCAGGCTTTTCTGGTGACTCAGCGAGAAAGAATCTGCCTGCCACTGCTGGGGACATGGGTTCAATCCTTGGGTCAGGAAGATCTCCTGGAGAAAGAAATGGCAACCCACTCCAGTATTTTTGCTTAGGAAGTCCCATGGTCAGAGAAGCCTGGTGGGCTACAGTTCACCAACTGTAAAGAGTCGGGCATGACTTAGCTACTAAACAACAACAATAAGGCAGTGACTACTATATTAATCCCTATTAGGATAATTGCAATAATTGATCATGAGAAGGATGATATTACTACAAATAGTCAGACGGATGGTTGCGGGGAGAGCTAAATTCTTCAAACTTGCTAGTAACTATCAGATGCCATTAGTGGGAGGAAGGCTTGTAGGCCTTAGGCTAAGATTATTATTTGGCTATGAATTCGCTCTTTATTTGAATTTGCTAAAGAGAATAATGTGGATGGTGTAAGGCTATGAGCAATTATTAGAGTGGAGGCTCCTATATAACCTCAAGGTGTTTGAATAACTATGTGGCTATATGACTGATACAGGAATATGTGATAAATAATTTTAGGTCTGTTTGACACATACAAATTGAACTGGTTATAATTATACCTCACAGGGATAATATGAGAAAGGGATATGCTATAAAATCTATTAGGGAAATTAGTACTATTGTAATTCATAATATGCCATAACTTCCTGGCTGCAGATGTTATGGAACCTGCAGTGGGGGCCTCTACATGTGCTCTGGGTAATCAAAGGTGAAGACTGTCCAGTGGCATTCTTACCATAAAGGCTATTATGCATGCTAGTCATAGGAAAACATTAGATCAGGAATCAGATATTGCTTGAATTCAATACTGAAGTATTAAGAAATTTAGAGAGCCTATAATGTTTTGAATATAAACTAGTGCTGCCAAAAGTGGGAGAGATCCTACTAGTGTATAGAATAAAAAATAAAGACCTGCGTTAAGGTGTTCTGTTTGATTATCTCATCAGGTGATGATGATGAGAAGTGTTAGGACTAGTGTTGCTTCAAATAGTATATAGAATAAGATTAATTCTAGACAGAGGATGAGAAGGTTGGAAGGTATCATTGACTCAATGGATGTTGAGTTTGAGCAAACTCTGGGAGATAGTGAAGGACAGGGAAGCCTGGTGTGCTGCAGTTCATGGGGCTGCAAAGAGTTGGACACAACTCAGCAATTGAACAACAAAAAATAGCAGTAAATGTTATGATTAGGAATATTTGTAATAGAATTAGCATGGTAACATATAGTTTTTATCAGGTTGATTCTTTGGGTAGGTGACATTGCCTAGTTATTAGTATTAGGGGCAAGAGTCATGCTGTTAAAATTAGTAATGGTGTTAGTAGGGAATTGGAGAAAAATATTAATGAGAAAGCTGTCATCATTCAATTGGCTGAGGAGGAGTAGACTTGTGAGGCTCACTAATGGGCTGTAGGTGGTAGTGTTGATTCAGATTGCTATTTTTGGATCAAGTTAGGGGTATTAATATAATTGTGGGAAATATTTTTAGCACTGGAGCAAGTTAAGATTATACATGTAATCAGCACCATACATGCATATGTGCTACATTGCTTCAGTCGTGTCCAACCTTGCAACCCTAAGGACTGTAGCCCGCCAGGCTCCTCTCTCCGTGGGACTCTTCAGGCAAGAATACTGGAATGGGTTGCCATGCCCTCTTCCAGGGGATCTTCCTGACCCAGGGATCAGGAACTGGTGGCTCCTTCGGCTCCTGCACTGAGGGCAGATTCTTTCCCACTGAGACACCAGGGAAGTCCCATACATATTTAATACTATTACTAGTAGGGATAATCTGAGTGTATCCTCACAGCCTGAAAATACTAATAGGACAATTAAAATTATATTGGTTAGGTAAAATAGCTGTGAAAAGAAGAGAAATGAAAAGCAAAGGAGAAAAGGAAAAATATAAGCATCTGAATGCAGACTTCCAAAGAATATCTAGGAGAGATAAGAAAGCCTTCCTCAGTGATCAATGCAAAGAAATAGAGGAAAACAACAGAATGGGCAAGACTAGAGATCTCTTCAAGAAAATTAGAGATACCAAGTGAACATTTCATGCAAAGATGGGCTCGATAAAGGACAGAAATGGTATGGACCTAACAGAAGCAGAAGATATTAAGAAGAGGTGGCAAGAATACACAGAAGAGCTGTATAAAAAAGATCTTCACGACCCAGATGATCACATTGGTGTGATCACTCACCTAAAGCCAGACATCCTGGAATGTGAAGTCAAGAGGGCCTTAGAAAGCATCACTACGAACAAAGCTAGTGGAGCTGATGGGATTCCAGTTGAGCTATTTCAAATCCTGAAGATGATGCTGTAAAAGTGCTGCACTCAACATGCCAGCAAATTTGGAAAACTCAGCAGTGGCCACAGAACTGGAAAAGGTCAGTTTTCATTCCAATCCCAAAGAAAGGCAATGCCAAAGAATGCTCAAACTACCACACAATTGCACTCATCTCACACACTAGTAAAGTAATGTTCAAAATTCTCCAAGCCAGGCTTTAGCAATAGGTGAACCGTGAACTTCCTGATGTTCAAGCTGGTTTTA
>NW_011494601.1:2245799-2246511 GCF_000754665.1 Bison bison bison
GAACAAAGCTAGTGGAGCTGATGGGATTCCAGTTGAGCTATTTCAAATCCTGAAAGATGATGCTGTAAAAGTGCTGCACTCAACATGCCAGCAAATTTGGAAAACTCAGCAGTGGCCACAGAACTGGAAAAGGTCAGTTTTCATTCCAATCCCAAAGAAAGGCAATGCCAAAGAATGCTCAAACTACCACACAATTGCACTCATCTCACACACTAGTAAAGTAATGTTCAAAATTCTCCAAGCCAGGCTTTAGCAATAGGTGAACCGTGAACTTCCTGATGTTCAAGCTGGTTTTAGAAAAGGCAGAGGAACCAGAGATCAAATTGCCAACACCTGTTGGGTCATGGAAAAAGCAAGAGAGTTCCAGAAAAACATCTATTCTGCTTCATTGACTATGCCAAAGCCTTTGACTGTGTGGATCACAGCAAACTGTGGAAAATTCTGAAAGAGATGGGAATACCAGACCACCTGATCTGCCTCTTGAGAAACGTAGATGCAGGTCAGGAAGCAACAGTTAGAACTGGACATGGAACAACAGACTGGTTCCAAATAGGAAAAGGAGTACGTCAAGGCTGTATATTGTCACCCTGCTTATTTAACTTATATGCAGAGTACATCATGAGAAACGCTGGACTGGATGAAGCACAAGCTGGAATCAAGATTGCTGGGAGAAATATCAATAACCTCAGATATGCAGATTACACCACCCTTA
>NW_011494601.1:2246611-2268037 GCF_000754665.1 Bison bison bison
TGAAAGTGAAAGAGGAGAGTGAAAAAGTTGGCTTAAAGCTCAACATTCAGAAAACAAAGATCATGGCATCCAGTCCCTTCACTTCATGGCAAATAGGTGGAGAAATAGTAGAAACAGTGTCATTCTTTATTTTGGGGGGCTCCAAAATCACTGCAGATGGTGATTGCAGCCATGAAATTAAAAGACGCTTACTCCTTGGAAGGAAAGTTATGACTAACCTAGATAGCATATTCAAAAGCAGAGACATTACTTTGCCAACAAAGGTCCGTCTAGTCAAGGCTATGGTTTTCCCAGTAGTCATGTATAGATGTGAGAGTTGGACTGTGAAGAAAGCTGAGCACCAAAGAATTGATACTTTTGAACTGTGGTGTTGGAGAAGACTCTTGAGATTCCCTTGGACTGCAAGGAGATCCAACCAGTCCATTCTGAAGGAGATCAGTCCTGGGTGTTCATTGGAAGGACTGATGCTAAAGCTGAAACTCTGAAACTTTGGCCACCTCACGCGAAGAGTTGACTCATTGGAAAAGACCCTGATGCTGGGAGGGATTGGGGGCAGGAGGAGAAGTGTACGACAGAGGATGAGATGGCTGGATGGCATCACTGACTCAATGGACGTGAATCTAAGTGAACTCTAGGAGTTGGTGATGGACAAGGAGGCCTGGCGTGCTGTGGTTCATGGGGTCGCAAAGAGTCAGACATGACTGAGTAACTGAACTGAAAATGTTTTTAAGATTATCAGGCTTGCTATAATGAATACTGATAACACTGTGCCCTCTAAGCATAATAGTGATGATATCATATGGGATTGATACATTCATAGTCCTATAAGAGATACTGTAAATGCTATGATTATGTTTATATGTACTAGAAACACTTGGTAATTATGAATTTAATCATAGTCTAATGCATCAAAATAATTTATTTCACTTTAAATTACCATATTCCGGTACATTTCAGTCCTTTTGCAATTCATTCATAAGCCAGGCTTATTGCTAATAAAAGGATTAGAAATAAGGCTACAGTAAGCATAGTTTTTAGACTGTTTGTGTGGGATGCTCCAGGGAGGGGTAAGAGGACTGCAGTTTTAAGTCAAAGAGGAATGTAATGGCTACCAGAAAAAGTTTATAGAAAAAAGAAGACATGTTTATTCTATAGGATCAAATCTGCATTCGTAAGGACTTGGGTTTTTTTGTATAAATATTTAGTTGGGGGAACCAAAGCAATAAATACGAGCAATGAGGTTAATATTATATTTGTTAATAATATTAATATTAGATTTACTATGCTTTTTCAGGTTGCACCAAAACTAATTGATTGGAAGCCAACTGTACTATTTAATAATAAAAGAATATGAAATTCATCAATAAATAGATACATAAAATAGTCATACTACATCAGCAAAGTGCCGGTATCAGATAGCAGCTTTGAAGCTGAAGTGGTAATTAAATGTAAAGTAATACTTTAATTGACATATGAAACATATGATAAGGAAACAGATCCAATGATTACATGAAGTCTGTGAACTCCTGTGACTCTAAAGAAAATTGAGCGATATACCCCATCTGAAATTGTAAAGGATGTTTTATAATATTCTGAAGCCTGTAAGAGAGTGAAGTATACCCCTAAGGCAACTGGAGTATTTCATTCCACTCTCCTTTGGACTATAGAATTTCTGCTGAGAAATCCATTGATAGCCTAATGGAGGTTCCTTTGTAGGTTACATTCGTTTTTACCTGGCTGCCTGGTGAGCAGGGGGAAGGCAGGTTTGACAACTCCTTTGGATCCACAGCCCTTTCTAAGTTCTTATTTATTTTTGGATGCATAGGTAGGGTAGAAAGACCCAGAATCCCTTGTTGTAATATGTAGAGGTACTTCAGTCTAATTATGGATGCTTAATTTGGAGGTTTAAAAGGGATAGAAAAAGAGGAAATCATTTATGCCACATAATGCTGACATTAGTCCCTGGAATGCCAATTTCTTTGATCAGTCATTCTCTGGTGGTTAGCCCAGGGTAGGGGTTCTGTGAAATAAAGCTGCAGAGTGCACTTTGATTGAAGTTCAGAACAGTCTTGCTTCTTCATCAGGATCATCTCAGGGGTGAGCCTACTTTAGAGAAAAGGGTAAAAGTATTAAAGAGACTTCACTTGACATGTACTCAAATTGGTGCCATGAGCCCATGCCTTCTATATGCCATGTGGAAACCTTCAAACTCTAATGGAATCTATTTTTACTTTATGAATACACTTAATGTCATGCTGAATTGCATACAGGGTGTGTATATTAGAAAGGGTAGCTATCGATTAACTAGGTATTCACAGCAACAAATAACGGGCCATAATGTAACATGCAATGAGTTGGCTGTTTGCATCAGGTGGCCAAAGTACTGGAGCTTCAGCTTCAGCATCAGTCTTTCCAATGTGTATTCAGGATTTATATCCTTTAGGATTGACTGGTTTGATCTCCTCACTGTCCAAGAGTCTTCTCTAGCACCACAATTCGAAAGCATCAATTCTTCAGCACTCTTCCTTCTTTACGGTCCAACTCTCACATCCATACATGACTACTGGAAAGACCATAGCCTTAATGGACCTACGGATCTTTGTTGGCAAAGTGATGTCCTTGCTTTTAACATACTGTCTAGGTTTGTTTATAGCTTTCCTGCAAGAAGCAATCATCTTATTTCATGGCTGCAGTCACCATCCCCATTGATTTTAGAGCTCAAAAAGAGGAAATCTGTCACTGCTTCTACCTTTTCCCCTTCTATTTGCCATGAAGTGATAGGATGCCATGATCTTCAGTTCAGTTTAGTCACTCAGTCGGGTCTGATTCTTTGTGACCCCATGGAGTGCAGCATTCCAGGCTTCCCTGTCAATCACCAGCTCCCAGAGCTTGCTAAAACTCATATTCATGTTTTGCCCATTACTTTGTTGGCAAAGTAATGTCTCTGTTTTTTAATATGATGTCTAGGTTGGTCGTATCTTTTCTTCCAAGGAGCAAGCATCTTTTAATTTCATGGCTGCAGTCACCATCTGCAGTGATTTTTGGAGCGCCCCCAAAATAAAGTCTCTCACTCTTTCCATTGTTTCCCCATCTATTTGCCATGAAGTGATGGGACCGGATGCCATGATCTTAGTTTTTTTAATATTGAGTTTTAAGCTGGCTTTTTCATTCTCCTTTTTCACCCTCATCAAGAGGCTCTTTAGTTCCTCTTCACTTTCTGCCATTAGACTGGTATCATTTGCATATCTGAGGTTGTTGATATTTCTCCTGGCAATCTTGATTCCAGCTTATAACTCATTCAGCCTGGCATTTCACATGATTGTGCTCTGTAAGTTAAATAGGGTGACAATAAACAGTCTTTCATATTGCTTTCTCAATTTTGAACCAGTCGGTTGTTCTGTATAAGGTTCTAACTGTTGCTTCTTGACCCGCATACAGGTTTCTCAGGAGACAGGTAAGGTGGTCTGGTATTCCTATCTCTTTAAGGGTTTTCCATAGTTTGTTGTGATCCACACAGTCAGAGGCTTTAACATAGTCAGTTAAATAGAAATAGATGTTTCTTCTGGAATTTCCTTGCTTTCTCTGTGATCCAGCAAATGTTGGCAATTTGATTTCTGGTTCCTCTGCCTTTTCTAAACCCAGCTTGGACATCTGGAAGTTCTTGGTTCATGTACTGCTGAAGCCTAGCTTAGAGGATTTTTGAATATAACCTTACTAGCATGGGAAGTGAGTGCAATTGTCCCATAGTCTAAACATTCTTTGGCACTGCCCTTCTTTGTCATTGGGATGAAAACTGACCCTTTCCAGTCCTGTGGCCACTGCTGTGTTTTCCAAATTTGCTGATATATTGAGTGCAGCACTTTACCAGCATCATCTTTTAGGATTTTAAACAGCTCTGCTGGAATTCCGTCATCTCCACTAGCTTTACTGGCAGCAGTGCTTCCTAAGGCCCACTTGAATTCACACTCCAGAATGTCTGGCTCTGGGTGAGTGACCACATCATCATGCTTAACCAGGTCATTAAGATCTTTTCTGTACAATTCTTCTGTGTATTCTCGCCATATCTTCTTGATCTCTCCTGCTTCTATTAGGTCTTTACCATTTCTGTCCATTATTGTGCCCATCTTTGCAGGAAATGTTCCTTTGGTATCTCCAATGTTCTTGAGATCTCTAGTCTTTCCCCTTCTGTTGTTTTCCTCTATTTCTTTGCATTGCTCATTGAAGAAGGCCTTCTTGTCCCTCCTGCTGTTCTCTGGAACTCTACATTTAGTTGGGTATACCTTTCCCTTTCTACCTTGCTTTCTGTTGTTTTTCTTTCTTCGTGCTGCATGCTAAAGTCACTTGAGTCGTACCCAACTCTTTGCGACCCTGTGGACTGCAGCCTGCCAGGCTTCCTTTGTCCATGGGGATTCTCCAGGCAAGCATACTGGGGTGGGTTGCCAGTGTCCTCCTCCAGGGGATCTTCCCAACCCAGGGATCAAACCAGTGTCTCTTACATCTAATCTACATTGGCAGGCAGGTTCTTTACCACTAGCACCACCTGGTCAGCTATTTGTAAAGCCTCCTCAGACAACCACTTTGCCTTCTTGCATTTCTTTTTCTTTTCGATGGTTTTGTTCCCTGCCTTGTGTACAATATTATGAACTTCTGTCCACAGTTCTTCAGGCACTCTGTTTACCAGATCTAATCCCTTGAATCTATTCTTCGCCTCCACTGTATAATCATAGGGGATTTTATTTAAGTCGTACCCGAGGGGCCTAGTATTTTCCCCGCTTTCTTTCAAGCTTAAGCCTGAATTTTCTTTTAGTTTAAGTCTGAGATTTGCTATGAGGAGCTGATGAACTGAGCCACAGTCAGCTCTTGTTTTTGCTGACTGTATACAGCTTCTCCATCTTTGGCTACAAAGAGTGTAATCAATCTGATTTCAGTATTGACTATTTGGTGATGTCCATGTGTAAAGTCATCTCTTATGTTGTTGAAAAAGGGTGTTTGCTATGACCAGTGCTTTCCCTTGGCAGAATTCTGTTAGCCTTTGCTCTGCTTCGTTTTGTACTCTGAAGCCAAACTTGCCTTTACTCAGGTATCTGGAGTAACTTCCTACGTTTGCATTCCAGTCCCCTATGATGAATAGGACATTTTTTTTCGGTGTTAGTTCTAGGAGGTCTTCTAGGTCTTCATGCTGCTGCTGCTAAGTCGCTTCAGTCATGTCCGACTCTGTGCGACCCCAGAGACAGCAGCCCACCAGGCTCCCCCATCCCTGGGATTCTCCAGGCAAGAACACTGGAGTGGGTTGCCATTTCCTTCTCCAGTGCATGACAGTGAAAAGTGAAAGTGAAGTCACTCGGTCGAAGAACTGATCAACTTCAGCTTCTTTGGCATTGGTGGTTGGGTAGACTTGGATCTGGATTACTGTGATATTGAATGGTTTGCCTTGGAAATGAACCGAGATCATTCTGTTGTTTTTGAGGTTGCACTTAAGTACTGCATTTCAGACTCTTGTTGACTATAAGGGCTATTCCATTTCTTCTATGGGGTTCTTGCCCACAGTAGTAGATATAATGGTCCTCTGAATTAAATTCACCCATTCCTGTCCATTTTAGTTCACTAATTCCTAAGATGTCAATATTTAGTCTGGCCATCTCCTGCCTTACCATGTCCAATTCACCCTGATTCATGGACCTCACATTTGAGGTTCCTATGTAATACTTTCATCACCAGACACATCCACAACTGAGCACTGTTTCTGCTTTGGCCCAGCCACTTTATTCTTTCTGGAGCTATTAGTAATTGTCCTCCACTCTTCCCCAGAAGCACACTGGACACATTCTGACCTGGGTGCCTCATCTTTCAGTGTCATATCTTTTTGCTTTTTAATACAATTCATGGGGTTCTCATGGCAAGACTACATTTCCACAAACAGTATACCAAGTTTCTCTGTCTACTACCATTATTATCTTTTGTTTCTCTGATAATAGCCATAACAGTTCTCAGTTGATCTGGTGTGTGTATGTTCCTGTTGATAAGTGACATTGAGGATCTTTTCACATATCTGCTATTCATTTGTATTTCTCCTTTAAGAAATATCTATTGATATCTTCTGCCCATTTTTAAACTGGGTTAAATTTTTGTCTTTTTAAATTTTTAATTGGAGGATAATTGCTTTGCAATATTGTGTTGGCTTCTGCCATGCAATATGAATCCACCATAAGCATATATATGTCCCCTCTCTCTTGAACCTCCCCCCTTACCCTACCCACTCTGGGTTTCCACAGGGCACCAGGCTGAGCTTCCTGTGTCTGCACAGCAGCTTCCCACTGGCTATCTGTTTCACACGTGGCAGTATATATGTCAATGCCACTCTCTCAATTTGTCCCACCCTCTCCTTCACCTTCTGTGTCCAAAGTCTGTTCTCTATGCCTGCATCTCTATTCCTGCCCTGCAGATACGTTCAGTTACCTTTTTTTTTTTTTTAGATTCCATATATATGCATTAATATATGATATTTGTTTTTCTCTGACTGACTTCACTCTGTGTAACAGGCTCTAGGTTCATCCACTTCACTAGAATTGATTCAAATGCATTCCTTCCTATGGCTAAGTAATATTCCATTGTATATATGTACAACTTCTTTATCCATTCTGCTGTTGAGTTGCATGAGTTCATTACATAATTTGGATATTAACCCCTTGTCAGATACATTGTTTTCAAGTGTTTTCTCTAATTCCATAGATAGCCTTTTTCTTTATTGATTATTTGTTTTGGTGTACAGAATATTTAATGTAGTCCCACTGTATTTTTTGCTTTCTTTGAGAGTTTAGTAGTATATCCAAAAAATCATAATCAAAACCAACATCAGAGAAAATTTCTGTTTCTTCCCAGGAGCTTTTTGGTTCAGGCCTTATAAGTATTTAACCCATTTCAGTTGATTTTGCGAATGGTGTAAGTGTCCACTTTCATATTTTTGTATTCGGATAGCCAATCTTTCCAACACCATTTATTGAAGAGACTGTCCTGTTGGCATTGTGAATTCTCAGTAACTTTGTGAAAGATTAGTTGACCATATGTGTGAGGGTTCATTTCTAGGCTCTTGTTTCTATTGCAATGGTCTATGTTACTATGCACTGCACTTTGAAAAAATTACCATAGTTTTGTTATATACCTGAAACAAACACAACATTGTAAATCAATACTTCAGTTTTTAAAAACTAGATAAGAAAATTACTATAGCTTTGCAATGTAATTGAAATCAAATGTACATTATAAAAAATAATTTTAAAAATGTTTCTCAAATAGATGTTTCTCAGTTACAATAAACAGAATAAACTACAGAGGAGTAAATGGAAAGATCTGGAAACTGAAAATTGTAACATTTAAGCTGGGTACAAGTAAATGAAAAGTTATCCTGAGCATCTTATCTTGTTCTTGATCTTGAGGAAAAGCTTTCAGCTTTTCACTGTTGAACATAATATTAGTTGTAGGCTGGTTATATATAACCTTTATTATGTTGGGGTACACTCCTTATATGCAGAACTTCTTCATAGATTGTATCATGAAAGGATCTTGTATTTTGTCATTTTGAGGAGCTGAATTTTGTCAGCTACTTTTTCTGCATCTATTGATCTTCATTCTGTTAACATTTATTTATAAATGTCAGTCCATCCTTGAATTCCAGGCATGAATCCCATTTGATCATGGTATATGATCCTTCTAATGTGCTGAATTTGGTTTACTAGCATTTTGTTGAAGAGTTTTGCATCTATGTTCATTAGGACCTATGATTTCCTTGTCTTTATATGGCTTTTGTATCAAGGTAATGTGGGCCCCTTAACATGACTGTGGAAGAGTACCTTCTCAATTTTTGAAGACTTTGAAAGGTACTGGTATTAATTTTTTAAATGTTTGGTGGAACTCACCACTGTAGCCATTTGGTCCTGGGCTTTTTCTTTGGGAGGTTTTTGATTACCGATTCAACCTCTTTATTCTTTATTAGTCTGTTCAGACTATTTTTCATGAGTCAGTCTTAGTAGGTTATATGTTCCTAGGAATTTTTCCATTCTGTCACTGTCCATTTCAATAAATTATTTTAACTGTTGGAATATATTTTTGTGTGTAGTCCCTCATAACCCTTGGTATTTCTGTGGTAACAGTTGTAATTTCTCCTTTTGTTTATAATTTTGAGTATTCCTTTTTTAGTTAGTCCAGCTAAATGTTATCTTTGTCTTTTTTTTAACCCAATTTTTAATTTTGTAAATCTTTTCTATTTTTCTAGTCTCTATTTCATTTATTTCTCCTCTATCATTTGCTAACTTTGGACCTAGTTTATATTTTTTCTAGTTTCTTAAGGGGTAAAGTTTTTGGTTTTTAGTAACAGTATTTTTTCCTTAATGTGTCAATCATTTCCTGTTAGAATTGCTTTTGTTACATTCTGTAAGTTTTGGTATGTTGTGTTTTCATTCTCATTCATTACAGAACACTTTAATCTTCCCTTTTGATTTTTCTCTAACCCAGTGACTGTTTTAAGAGTGTGCCGTCCAGTTTTAACCAATTAGGAATTTTTTCAATTCTTCCTTATTCATTTCTAGTTTCACATCATTGTAGTTGAAGTTATTCTGTATGATATAAATCCTCTGAAGTTTACTAAGACTTATTTTGTATCTTAACATATGATCCATCTATATGATTTGTTGTGTGTGCTTAGGAATGTCTATTCTGATATTGCTGCATGGATGTTCCATATAGTTTGCTAGGTCCATTCTGTTTACAGCATTGCTCAAGTCCATTTTCCCCCTCATTATCCTGTCTGGATGATCTATCCATTGTTGAAACTGACATAATTAAAGATCCCTACTATTATTGGATTCCTACATATTTCTCCCTTCAATTCTACTAATGTTTACTTCATATATTTAGGTACTCAGCTATTTGGTACACGGGTATTTAAAAATTTTATACCCTTATGATGAATTGGGGATTCCCTGATAGCTCAGTTGGTAAAGAATCTGCCCACAATGCAGGAGATCCCAGTACAATTCCTGGGTCGGGAAGATCCACTGGAGAAAGGGAAGGCTACCCACTCCAGTATTCTTGGACTTCCCTTGTGGCTCAGCTGGTAAAGAATCTGCTTGCAATGTAGGCAACCTGGGTTTTATCCCTGGGTTGGGAAGATCCCCTGGAGAAGGAAAAGGCTACCCACTCCAGTCTTCTGGCCTGGAGAATTCCATGGACTGTATAGTTCACGGGGCCACTAAGAGTTGGACATGACTGAAAAAATAAAAATGTGAAAGTCGCATGCATCACTTTTATGATGAATTGTCTTCAGTATCATAATATAATGATCATCTCTGTCTCTCGTCACAAGTTTTGACTCACACTCTATTTTATGCAATATAATCGACTACCTGCTCTCTTTTTATTAACATTTGTTTGAAATAACATTTTGCATTCTTTCACTTTTCCCTGTGTATGTCCTTTAAGCTAAAGTGAGTTTATTATGGGAAGCATATAGTTAAGCTTGTGTTTTTTTTAATCCATTCAGTCATTGTTTAGGTTGAATTTAATCCAATTTACATTAAATAATTATTGATCTATATGGACTTACTGCTTCATTTTGTTCATTTACTGTTTTGTTGTTCCTTTTTTCCTTTCTTGAAAGTAGGGTCAGTGGTTATGAATTCCCTCAGGATTTTTTATTTTTATTGGAGTATAGTTTCTTAACAATGTTAGTTTCTACTGTACAGCAAAGTGAAATAGCTATACATATATGTATATCCCCTCTTTTTTGGATTTCCTTCCCATTTAGGTCACCACAGAGCACTGAGTAGAGTTCCCTGAGCTATACAGTAGGTTCTCATTAGTGATCTATTTTACTCATTGTATCAATTATGTGTGTGTGTATTATATATGTGTATACACACACACACACACACACACACACTGGGATCCCTGGGTACAATCCCTGGGTTGGGAAGGGATTTATAGACTTACATTTCCTTGGGGTCAGTTAGTGGAAACTTACTGTGTTTCTTTGGTAGTGTCATATTTCCTGGCTGTGGGTGTGGTGTGTTTATATCTATGCATCTGAAGGAAGGGTTCCCTCACACTGACATTAGAGTCTTGTTTCAGTGCAGAAAGACCTTCACTTGAGACCTTCACATATATACATCCCAGTCCTCCAATTCATCCCTGTCCATCACCACCCTGTCCCTACTTGGTATCCATATGTTTGTCCTCTACTGAATTCCCTCAGTTTTCATTTGCTGAGAAAAGGTTATCTCTTTCCTTTTGAAAAGATTATTTTTCTGTGTATAGTACTCTTGATTGAAGTTTTCTTCTTTCAGTACTTTGAGGATATCATGCCATTCTCTCCTGGACTGCAAGGTCTTGCTGAGAAATTTCCTGATAGAATCATGGTGATTCTCTTACATAGGACAAATAAATTTTCTATTGCTACTTTCAAAATTCTCTCTGTCCTTTACTTTAGATACTTTGATTATAATATGTCTCAGCATCATCTTCTTTGGGTTGATTGTATCTGGGGTCATTTGATCTTTTTAGTCTGGTTTTCCATTTTCCTCCCAAGATTTGGAAATTTTTCAGCCAGTTTCTCTTCAAATCAATGTCTTTTTTAGCTCTCTAGGACTTCCGTAATGTGGACATCAGTTCCAGAAATCATGCAAGATTCCTTTTTTTTTCATTCCATTGTCTCCTCTGCTTGGACAATTTCAGTTGACTTGTCTTTTGAGTTTACAGATTTTTTTTATTCTGCTTGATTGAGTCTGCTACTGAATTTTTCTATAGCATTTTTCATTTTATATATTATATTCTTTCTGTTCAGAACTTCTCTTTGTGTTATAATTTCTCTTTGAATTTTCATTTGGTCCACATATTGTTTCCCTGATTCCACTGAGAGTCTGTTTTAAAATTTACTGAGCTCATTTAAAAGAGTTAGTTTGAAGGTTTTGCAAAGTGATTTATAGATTTCCATTTCCTTAGGGTTATTTCCATTTCCTAAGTTTCCTTAGTGGAAACTTACTGTGTTTCTTTGGTAGTGTCATATTTCCCTGGCTGTGGGTGTGGTGTGTTTGTATCTATGCATCTGAAGGAAGGGTTCCCTCATACTGACATTATAGTCTGGTTTCAGTGCAGAAAGACCTTCACTTAGGATTGGATGTAAGGGAGTCAGATGGGTGGGGTGCAGCAGCTCCAAGCCCAGAGGGGGCACACTGGTGGCTCTCACTCCTGGGGATGTGCAACAGTTAATACTCTGGGCATCTCCATTAGCTGGCATCAGCACTGGCAAAGATTTCACGGGTCCTGAGTGAGGGAGGTTGAGTGTCCATGGTGATGACTAAGGCTTCTAAGTCCTTGTGGGCAAAGGACGCTGAGATTATCCTTCTCCCTGCTGGGATTTGATGTAGCATGGGGCCTGGGTACAGGCATGCACTAGGACTGGAGTGGGTTGGTGTGGTGACCCAGACCCCAGGTATGCACAGTAATGGCTCTAGTTCTCAGAAGAGTGCCCCATTGAGAACTACAGGGAATTTCATTGCCTGGGTCAGTATCATGAAAGCCTGTGGGCACCCTCAGTGGCAAAAGCTGTGGGTGTCCACAGTGATGCCATGGGTTACTGGAGGGAGGCCTATGTAGTAAAGGCTCTTTCGGTTCTTCTCTCCTTTTCTTTCTTAAAATGAGGCAGTTATAGCTGGGGCACCCCTCATGGCACTGAGCAGTGCTAACATGGACAATGTGTTGATGCTAGTATAATGCTTCCTACACATTTTATGCAACTATTCTCAATTTTTGTGCTTCACTTATCCATTGTAGCTTTTAAATTGAAACCCAGAGCTCTCCAAGAGATATTTTTGACATCTAAGAGGTATTTTTGACCTAGGTAGTTGAATTATTTTCATGACAGTATGAGGGCTAAGACTTCCTAGCCTGACATCTTGCTGACATCATTCCCTTTAGTTGGTTATTTTAAATTCCATGCCTTGGAATTTAATATAACTATTAATAAATAGTTATAAGATTTTTGTCTTAACTGAATCTTGTTGTTTAGCTTTGCTTTGTCTCTTTAGCTTGGTTTCTTGCCTTTGGTATACACTTGGTTGAAATACAAATAAGTGTTATCTAACAGAAACTGTAAGTTCTCACACTTGATTTATGTTAATTATCTTAACCTAAGAGTTGGCCTTTGTGAAATGTATCCTGCAGCTTTAGGTTCTGCAAGCTCCAAGTTCACCCAGTTTTTCCCTCCTGTCTCCCCTCTTGACTTTGAGCTTCTTTAAGTACTCCTTATTAGAAAGTATCAGTCTTTTTGCAGCTCTTTCAGCTATAATCCACTACTGTTATACTGAAGCTCTGTTGACGTGATGGTAAGATGAATAGGGGGTATCCTATTATCTAATTAAATCTTTCTTTTGTGTATGTGGCCTTCACAGGCATTTATTCCTTATAGTCCTCTAGCCCTTAGGTGAGGTTGGGATGTTAGCGTCTGGAGTGAGAGATGGGATAAAGTTCTGGTAAAGTCTTTTACCCTGGAGTGTAGACCTATGTATGGAGAAGATTCTGGGTATATATCACCTTGATTATTCTTCCTTTTCTTCTTCCAGGGCCAGAAGGGGATCTTTCTCTGGTCTTTACTCTGAAAACCTGACATGTTTCCTTGAGGTAAAGCCCATGGCTACGTGAGGTCTTGCCTAAGACTACGTATGGCATGGAGGAGTTTCTTACTCTCATTTTAGTTCACACATGGCTCCAGAATTTCCTCAACATTACTGTGTAAATTAAACTATAAAGTGGTTCCTAACAAGTTTATAATTCCAGTAATAAATATGCCCCACAGATAGGTTCCAGGTAAGCATATATTATATTGGCTGTAACTCTGGATTTGTCTTTCAAGATCCTGGGATACCCATTTCTGTGCATACTCAGTTCTCTGATGGGTACAAGAAAAGTTGCTGATTTTCAGTCTGACCACCTTTTTTGTCCTTGTGGTTACATCCAAGTTCTTTACATGGTGGTGTTGAAATCAGCAGTCTTCTGTTTCTCTGAGTATTTTGTCTGAATTAGTATTGTTCCTCTCCTCTGTGACCCCAATGACATGAATATTAGACTTGTGATAATTTCCCATATGTCTCTCAGGCTCTGTTCAAGTCTTTTTTTAACTGTCAGTAAACCATCTGCAAGTTAACTTCTTTCCTCTATCATTTCCATTCATTTCCTCCAGTGAGTATTTTATTTCTGTTATTGCATATTTTCCCCTGGATTCAAGATATTAGGTCATAATTTATATATAGACTCAATTTGACTAAGAAGGCAATGGCACCCCACTCCAGTACTCTTGCCTGGAAAATCCTATGGATGGAGGAGCCTGGTGGGCTGTGGTCCATGGGGTCACTAAGAGTCAGACACGACTGAGTGACTTCACTTTCACTTTTCATTTTCATGCACTGGAGAAGGAATTGGCAACCCACTCCAGTGTTCTTGCCTGGAGATTCCCAGGGACAGGGGAGCCTGGTGGGCTGCCATCCACAGGGTTGCACAGAGTTGGACATGACTGAAGCGACTCAGCAGCAGCAGCAGCAGCAATATTAGTTTACATTTCAGAAAGTTTACATCAACCTATATTCCAGAAGTGTATGAGGATTTCTATATCCACATATGTCTACCAACACAGGGTACTAGAGATTTCTAGCTTTTGCAGATCTAACTATCATGTTTGCACTTTTTCTTTCTTTTTGCCCTTCTCAAATTAAGGTATAATATATATAAAATGATTATAACTGTACAGTTTGTTTTGGTAAACAGATACATTTATATAAAATTTTTAATCACCTTAGAAAGTTGCCTTAACCTTTTCTAGTTAATTCCCCACTCAGGGCAACTGCTGTTATGATTTATTTTAATTTGCATAGAGTTGATTTACAATGTTGTTAGTTTTAGGTATACAGCAAAGTGAATGAGTTATACATATATCAACTTTTTTAAAGATTCTTTTCCCATACAGGTCATTACAGAGCATTGAGTAGAGTTCCCCGTGCTATACGGTAGGTCCTTGCTGTTGCTGTTTAGTTGCTAAGTTGTGTCTGACTCTTTGCCACCCCATGGACTATAGCCTGCCAGGCTCCTCTGTCCATGACATTTTTCAGGCAAGCATACTGGAGTGGGTCGCCATTTCCTTCTTCAGGGGGGTCTTCCCAACCCAGGGATCAAACCTGCAGCTCCTTCCATGTCTCCTGTTTTGCAGATGGATTCTTTACCGCTGAGCCAAATCTATGGGGTGCACAGTAGGTTTTTACTAGTTATCTATTTTACACATAGTAATGTATATATGTCAATCCCAATCTCCCAATTTATCACTCCCTCTACCTTCTCCCCTGATAACCATAGGTTTAGTCTCTACACCTGTGACTCTATTTCTGTTTTGAAATAAGTTCATTTATACCATTTAAAATTTTTTGTACCTTTTTTTTTATTCCACATATAAGTGGTATCATGATATGTCTTTCTCTGACTTATTTGACTTAATGATAATATCTAGGTCCATCCATGTTGCTGCAAATGGCATTATTTCATTTCATTTTTATGGCCAACTAGTATTTCATTGTATTTATTACTATAACTTCATTGGACTGATGTTGAGGCTGAAACTCCAGTACTTTGGCCACCTGATGCAAAGAGCTGACTCATTGGAAAATACTCTGATGCTGGGAAAGATTGAGGGCAGGAGGAGAAGGGGACAACAGAGGATGAGATGGTTGGATGGAATCATTGACTCGATGGACAAGGGTTTGGGTGGACTCCGGGAGTTGGTAATGGACAGGGAGGCCTGGCGTGCTGCAGTTCATGGGGTCACAAAGAGTCGGACATGACTGAGTGACTGAACTGATAACTTCTTTATAAACTCCCCTATCGATGGACATTTAAGTGCTTCCATTTCTTGGCTACTGTAAATAATGCTGCAATGAGCACTAGAGTGCATGTGCCTTTTTGAATTATGGTTTTCTCCATATACATGCCCTGGGGTGGGGTTGCTGGATCATAGGGTGGTTCTACACTCAGTTTTTTAAGGGTCTCCCATACTGTTATTCATAATTGTTGTACCAATTTACCTTCCTACCGACAGTGTAGGAAGGTTCCCTTTTCTCCACACCCTTTCCAATATTTATTGTTTGTGGATTTTTTTGATGATGGCCATTCTAACTAGTGTGAAGTGATATCTCATTGCATTTCTCTAATAGTGATGTTGAGCCATCTTTTCAAGTGCCTCTGGCCATCCGTATGTCTTCCTCAGAAAATTGTCTATTTAGGTCTTTGACATAAATCTTAGCAATATGTTTTTTGATCCACCTCCTAGAGCAGGGTTTCCCAACCTCTGGGATCTAATGCCTGATGATCTGAGGTAAAGCTAAGGTAATAGAAATAAAGTACACAATACATGAAGAGCACTTGAATCATCCTAAAACTATCCCTCCACTATAGTCTGTGGCAAAATTGTTTTCCACAAAACCAGCCCCTGGTGCCAGAAAGCTTGGATATAGCTATCCTAGAGTGAGGGAAATAAAAACAAAAATAAACAAATGGAACCTAACCAAACTCAAAGACTTTTGCATAGCAAATGAAACTATAAACAAAAGGACAACCCACAGAATGGAAAAAGTATTTGCAAATAAAGTGACCAACCAACAAGGAATTAATCTCCAAAATTTATAAACAGCTCATGCAGCTTAATATTTTTTAAAAAACTCAAAGAAATAGGCAGAAGAAGACTTAAATAGACATTTCTCCAAAGAATACATACAGATAGCCAAGAGGCACCTGAAAAAATGTTCAACATCACTAGAATGCAAATCAAAATTACACTGAGAACCAGCCAGAATGACCATCAAAAAGTCTACAAACAAATGGTGGAAAGGGTGTGGAGAAAAGAGAACCCTCCTACACTGTTGGTGGGAATATAAATTGGTACAATCATTATGGAGAACAGAATGGAGGTCCCTTAAAAAAAATACAGAGCTACTGTGTGATCCAGCAATCTCACTCCCGGCATATATCCAAAGGAAAACATGGTTTGTAAGGATACATGGGCCCAATGTTCATTGCAAGCACAGTTCACAATAGCCAAGACATGGAAGCAACCCAAATGTCTATTCAGATGAATGGATAAAGAAGATGTGGTGTGTATCAGACAAAGCCAAATATCATATGATATCGCTTACATGCAGCATCTAAAATAAATGATGCCAAATATTTATAAAACAGAAACAGACTAACAGAATGAACTTATGGTTACGCGGGGGAAGGATAGGAAGAGAAACAGACTGGCAGTTTGGAATGACATATGCACATTGCTATATTTAAAATAGATAACCAACCATATAGGTATCCCTGGTGGCTCACTGCTAAAGAAACCACCTGCCAATGCAGGAGATGCCAGTTCAATGCCTGGGTCAGGAAGATCCCCTGGAGAAGGAAATGGCAACCCATTCCAGTATTCTTGCCCAGGAAATCCCATGGATGGAAGAGCCTGGTGGGCTATAGTTCACAGGGTCACAAAAAGTAAGACAAGACTTAGCAACTAAACAACCACCACCAACAACTGTATAGCATAGGGAACTGTTTAATATTCTGTAATAACCTATGTGAAAAAAGAATAGATACATGTGTATGTGTAACTGAGTTAATTTTTATACCTGAAACTAACACAACAGTGTTAATCAACTCTAATATAAAATAAAAATGTTAAGAAAATCAAAATTGTAAGAATTTATGAGTATGTGTATTTCTAAATTCTAACATGGCATTTACTACATATGCTTTATTATAGAACTACTTTTATTTTCTTGCTGCATTTAAAAATTTTAGACAGTGTACTTTTCCTAAATACATCAATGTGCATGTCATTAGCTAGACTCAAGTTATATTTAGTTTTTAATGAAATTTGCATAAATAAAAATGCATATCTTATAAAACTTCTTGAGTTTTTAACAAACGTCTGCTGCTGCTGCTGCTGCTGCTAAGTCACTTCAGTTGTGTCCAACTCTGTGTGACCGCATAGACAGCAGCCTACCAGGCTCCCCCATCCCTGTGATTCTCCAGGCAAGAACACTGGAGTGGGTAACCATTTCCTTCTCCAATGCATGAAAGTGAAAGTGAAGTCGCTCAGTCATGTCTAACTCTTAGCGACCCCATGAACTGCAGCCTACCAGGCTCCTCTGTCTATGGGATTTTCCAGGCAAGAGTACTGGGGTGGTTTGCCATTGCCTTCTCCTTATCAAAATCTACACCTGTGTAAAACCACATATTAAAATATACAACATAACCATTACTTCAGAATTTGTCCTTCTCACTTTGTCATTTTATTTATTCTACTCTGATAGAACACAGCTGATTTATCAACCATTCTATTGATGGATACCTGGTTTATATTCAAAATCCAGGTTTTGCCTACCATGAATAAAGCTACTGTGCACAAATATTTTTCTGACATAGGTATTCACTAAGAAAAATGAAAACCCAGGAGTGAAAACTATATGGATCATATAGTATATACATGTTTTATAACTTTTATAAGAACCTGCTAGACCATTTTCCAAAAAACTATCTTACCACCAAAATACATAAGGGTTCTTGATCATCTCAACAGGTACAGAAAAGGCTTGATAAAAACCAATACCCTTCCATGATTAAAAAAAAAAAAATCAACTATTTTGAAATTGAAAGAAACTTCCTCTTTCTGATAAAGAATATTTATAAAAGAAATCACATCAACTATCATACTTAATCATGAAAGATGGAAAGCTTTCCCCATATCAGAAATATGATGCAACTGATTTTAATTCCTCTACTCAACACTGTCCTGGGTTTTCTAACCAGATCATTTAGGCATGAAATAGAAATAAAAGCATTCAGATTGGAAAGAATTAAAACTGTCATCTCTACAAATGATATTCTCTAATGTACAGAAAATCCTAAGGAATAAAAAAATAGAATAGTTTAGTTCAGCGAGGTCTCAAGATACAAGATCACTATATAAACATCAGCTGTATTTCTGTAAGCTAGCAATAAATACTCTGAAAATAAAACCAAGCAATAATCTTATTTACAATAGCATCCAAATAATTAAAATGCTTGGAAAAATCTATCAGTGATTATGATAGATCAGAGAAGGCAATGGCATCCCACTCCAGTACTCTTGCCTGGCAAATCCCATGGACGGAGGAGCCTGGTAGGCTGCAGACCATGGGGTCGCGAAGAGTTGGACACAACTGAGCTTCACTTTCACCTTTCACTTTCGTGCATTGGAAAAGGAAATGGCAACCCACTCCAGTGTTTTTGCCTGGAGAATCCCAGGGATGGGGGAGCCTGGTGGGCTGCAGTCTATAGGGTTGCACAGAGTTGGACACGACTGAAGTGACTTAGCAGTAGCAGCAGCATTATAATAGATATTAATTGATATTAATATATGTGTGTGCACTTTTATGTCTGTCCATACATGTATTTCCTAGCTTTGTCCAATGAGAAGGCTAGAAGAAATAGCACTGCACTAATAAGTGTATATCTAGCAGTAGATATTGCTTTCTAAATGCATCCTCTTCTAAATGGAAACTTAATCCCTGAATAAGTAGATAGTTCCAAGGGGTAGCATAAGGAAAATATGAGGTCAACCTGAAAAATCTTACTATATTAGGAAGGACAATTTTCAAGACTGGATTAACATCACCAGTGTTAGGATTGGTCAACACCATGTACCTAACTGATGTGATGCAGCAAGAAGAATAAAACATAATTTCTGCCTCATTATGAATATGTGGAATGAACATCCTACTGGATGAATGCCTGTAACCTTTAAAGCTGTAATGGTAATCAATGATAAAGGATGTTTTCCAGCTAGAAAGTTACTCAGGAGACATGACAACCAAATGCAATACATGATCTTGTCGTGGGACTTAGACAATGAAGCAAATACACTGTGAAACATCTGACAAATTTTGAATAGAGCATATAGATTGGATGATAGAACATAAATGTTGATTTTTTGACTTTGGTTGAATTACGATTATGTATGAATATTTCTTTTTTGGAGAAATACACTCTGGATTTATGGGTTATGTGGTATTATGTCTGCAACTTGCTATCAAGGATCAGTAAAAATGCTAACATACACACACAGTTTAAGAGAGAATAGTGATGGAATGTTTTAAAATGTTAAAACTGGGGAGTAAAACTGTCACTTTTTGCAGATATAGTCCTATACTAGAAAATCCTACAGACATTACCAGAAAACTGCTAGACCTCATCAATGAATTGGTAAGTTGATGGAAACAAAATACACAGAAATCTGTTGCATTTTTATACACAAACAATGAAAGATCAGAAAGAGAAGGAAACTATTCCATTTACCACCACATCAAAAAGAATAAAATACCTAGGAATAAACCTACCTAAGGTTTATTTTAGATGACCATACTCACCTAGGCAGTCTACAGATTCAGTGCTATCCCTATCAAATCACCAGTGGCATTTTTCATAGAACTGGAACAAAACTTTAAAATTTGTATGGAGGGCAGTCCTAAGATGGTGGAGGAATAGGATGGGGAGACCACTTTCTCCCCCACAAATTCATCAAAAGAACATTTGAACACTGAGCAAATTCCACAATACCATTGTCTTCAAAAGGAGGTAGGACAAAATTTAAAGATAAAAAGAGAGACAAAAGATGTAGGGATGGAGATCCGTCCCGGGAATGGAGTCTTAAAAAAGAGAGAAGTTTCCAAACACCAGGAAACACTCTCCCTGGCGGGTCTGTGGTGAGCCTTGGAATCTCGGAGGGCAACATAACCAGGAGGAAAAATAATTAATTAATTAAAACCCACAGATTACATGCCTAAGGGCAACTCCCAGCAGAGAAGCAGCCCAGATGCTCACATCTGCCTCTAGCAAGCGGGACTGGACTAGGAGGCACCGGCTGCGTTGCTTAGGGTAAGGACTGGGCCTGAATTCCCCGAGGGCAATCTGAGGGAACTAACAAGGGATAGCAACCCAGACTACGGGATAGCCAGAAAGAGAGGGAAAAAAAAATAGAGAACTATCCGGGGGAAAGCCCTAACCTAAGACACTGCCAGGCCCACTCACAGAACAAAGGACTGAGCAGAGCTAGGCAGCTGCGGACCAGCCCATCCCCCTCTCCCCTCCCTGAGACAGGCAGCCAGGGCAGCCAGAACCAGAAAGGGGGCAATCGCGGCCCCAGAGAGGCATCCTCTACCAAACTGCAAGCAGGCTTCATTGCTAACCAAGACTTCTTGGGATTCTGTAAGGTCAACATCTGCCAGGAGGGTCGCAGCCAGAGATCAGCTCCCCAGAAGAGACATATAGCAACCTGAAAAGGCACGCCCATTATACACCCAGAAAACCTGAGTGGCTGGGACGGGGGAGGCGATAAGACACAGCCTCCAACTGGGGGCGACTGCGCTCGCCAAGCACTTGGTCACCTAAGCTGCTCAGACCTGGGAAGGGCACAAAACGAAGGCCCAACCAAGTCTATGCCTTTGTGGAGTACCCAAGAACCTGAACTTGAGTGGCTTAGACCTGGGAAGTGCACGCAACCCAGGGCCTGCCTTAGTTCCCGACAGAACAACCTAGAGCCTGAGCAGTGTAGACTGAGAAAGCACACACCCCATGAGCGGGGGCAAACCCAGTGTGGCTGAGACACTGCAAGCGCTCGCCACACATGCCAGTGATATTTGTTTGCAGTGTTCCTCCCTCCCCACAGCATGACTGAACAAGTAAGCCTAAAGAAAGGGACCATCGCCGCCCCCTTGTGTCAGGGTGGAAACTAGACACTGAAGAGACCAACAAAGAGAAGAAGCTAAATTAAACAGAGGGAACCGCCTTGGAAGTGACAGATGCAATATATTAAAACCCTGTAGCTAGCACCGACTACATAGGAAGGAGCCTATAGATCTTGAGAAGTATAAGCCGGATCAAGGAACTATCTGAAAATGAACTGACCCCACACTATCTGCAATATCTCCAGAGAAAGTCCTAGGTATATTTTCATATTATCATTTGTTTTAATTAAACATTTTTTAAATTTAGATCTCTATTACTCCTTTAATTTTCATTTTTATAACCTATTCAGATCAGATCAGATCAGTCACTTAGTCGTGTCCGACTCTTTGCGACCCCATGAATCGCACATGCCAGGCCTCCCTGTCCATCACCAACACCCGGAGTTCACCGAGACTCACATCCATTGAGTCAGTGATGCCATCCAGCCATCTCATCCTCTGTCGTCTCCTTCTCCTCCTGCCCCCAATCCCTCCCAGCATCACAGTCTTTTCCAATGAGTCAACTCTTCGCATCAGGTGGTCAAAGTACTGGAGTTTCAGCTTTAGCATCATTCCTTCCAAAGAAATCCCAGGG
>NW_011494601.1:2268410-2268725 GCF_000754665.1 Bison bison bison
TCATCAGGAGACTTTTTAGTTCCTCTTCACTTTCTGCATAAGGGTGGTGTCATCTGCATATCTGAGGTTATTGAGATTTCTCCCGGCAATTTTGATTCCATTTTGTGTTTCTTCCAGTTCAGCGTTTCTCATGATGTACTCTGCATATAAGTTAAATAAACAGGGTGACAATATACAGCCTTGACGAACTCCTTTTCCTATTTGGAACCAGTCTGTTGTTCCATGTCCAGTTCTAACTGTTGCTTCCTGACCTGCATACAAATTTCTCAAGAGGCAGATCAGATGGTCTGGTATTCCCATCTTTTTCAGAATTTT
>NW_011494601.1:2269768-2286573 GCF_000754665.1 Bison bison bison
CAATAAGGAGTTCATAGTCTGAGCCACAGTCAGCTCCTGGTCTTGTTTTTGCTGACTGTATAGAGCTTCTCCATCTTTGGCTGCAAAGAATATAATCAATCTGATTTCGGTGTTGACTATCTGGTGATGTCCATGTATAGAGTCTTCTCTTGTGTTGTTGGAAGAGGGTGTTTGTTATGACCAGTGCATTTTCTTGGCAAAACTCTATTAGTCCTTGCCCTGCTTCATCCCGTATTCCAAGGCCAAATTTGCCTGTTACTCCAGGTGCATCTTGACTTCCTACTTTTGCATTCCAGTCCCCTATAACGAAAAGGACATCATTTTTGGGTGTTAGTTCTAAAAGGTCTTTTAGGTCTTCATAGAACCTATTACCTTGCCAAAAAAAGACCCTATTTTTAAAGCAAATTTCATATATATTTATTTTATAATTTTTGTAACTTTGTTTTGTTTTTTTAATATTGTTTTTGAAAAGCTAACCTCTACTCTAGATTTTTATCTTTGCCTTTTAGTATTTGTTATCAATTTTGTTCCTTTAAGAACCCAATCTTCAGTACCCATTTTTACTTGGGAGTGAGATTACTGACTTGATTGCTCTCTTCCCCTTTTGACTCTCCTTTTCCTCCACCAGGTCGCCTCTATCTCCTCCCTCCCCCTTCTCTACACAACTCTGTGGATCTCTTTGTGTTCTGGGCTGTGGAGAACACTTAGGGAACTGATTACTGGCTGGATCTGTATCTCTCCTTCTGAATCCCCCTTTTATCCTCCTGGCCACCTCTGTCTCCTTCCTCCCTCTTCCTTCTCTGTGTAACTCCGTGAACATCTCTGAAGGATCCAGACTGTGGAGAGCACATAGGGAAGTGATTACTGGCTAGCTTTGTCTCTCCCCCTTTTGATTCCCCCTATTCTCCTCCTGGTCACTTCTATCTCCCTCTCCCCTCTTCTTTTCTCCATGTAACTCTGGGTACCTCTCCAGGTGTCCCACACTGTGGAGAAACTTTTCATCATTAACTTAGATGTTTTATCATGGTGCTGTATAGATGGAAAAGTCTTGAGGCTACTGTAAGAATAAGACTGAAAACCAGAGGCAGGAGGATTAAGTCCAAATCCTGAGAACACCAGAGAACTCCTGACTCCAGGGAACATTAATTGATAGGAGCTCATCAAAAGCCTCCATACCCACACTGAAACCAAGCACCACCAAAGGACCAACAACTTCCAGAGCAAGACATACCACGCAAGTTCTCCAGCAACACAGGAACATAGCCCTGAACTTCAATATACAGGCTGCCCAAAGTCACACCAAACCCACTGACATCTCAAAACTCACTACTGGACACTTCATTGCATTCCAGAGAGAAGAAATACAACTGCACCCACCAGACACTGATACAAGCTTCCCTAACCAGGAAACCTTGACAAGCCACCCATCCAACCCCACCCACAGTGAAAAACCTCCACAATAAAGAGGAACCACAAACTGCCAGAATACGGAAAGGTCATCCCAAACACAGCAATATAAACAAGATGAAGAGACAGAGGAATATGCAGCAGGTAAAGAACAGGATAAATGCCCACCAAACCAAACAAAAGAGAAAGAGATAAGGAATCTACCTGATAGAGGATTCCAAATAATGATAGAGAAAATGATCCAAAATCTTGAAAACAAAATGGAGTTACAGATATATAGCCTGGAGACAAGGATTGAGAAGATGCAAGAAAGGTTTAACAAGGACCTAGAAGAAATAAAAAAGAGTCAATATATAATGAATAATGCAATAAATGAGATCAAAAACACTCTGGAGGGAACCAACAGTAGAATAACAGAGGTAGAAGATAGGATAAGTGAGGTAAAACATAGAATGGTAGAAATAAATGAACAGAGGGGGAAAAAAAAGAATTAAAAGAAATGAGGACAACCTCAGAGACCTCTGGGACAATGTTAAATGCCCCAACATTAAAATCATAGGAGTCCCAGAAGAAGAAGACAAAAAGAAAGACCATGAGAAAATACTTGAGGAGATAATAGTTGAAAACTTCCCTAAAATGGGGAAGGAAATATTCACCCAAGTCCAAGAATCCCAGAGAGTACAAAACAGGATAAACCCAAGGTGAAATACCCCCAGACACATATTAATCAAATTAACAAGGATCAAACACAAAGAACAAATATTAAAAGCAGCAAGGGAAAAACAACAAATAACACACAAGGGGATTCCCATAAGGATAACAGCTGATCTTTCAATAGAAACTCTTTAGGCCAGGAAGGAATAGCAGGACATACTTAAAGTGATGAAAGAAAATACCCTACAGCCAGATTACTGTACCCAGCAAGGATCTTATTCAAATCTGAAGGAGAAATCAAGAGCTTTACAGACAAGCAAAAGCTGAGAGAATTCAGCACCACCAAACCAGCTCTCCAACAAATGCTAGAGGATCTTCTCTAGACAGGAAACACAAAAAGGGTGTATAAACTCAAACCCAAAACAATAAAGTAAATGGCAATGGGATCATACTGATCAATAATTACCTTAAATGTAAATGGGTTGAATGCCCCAACTAAAAGACAAAGACTGACTGAATGGATACAAAAACAAGACCCCTATATATGTTGTCTACAAGAGACCCACCTCAAAATAAGGGACACATACAGACTGAAAGGGAAGGGCTGGAAAAAGATATTCCATGCAAATAGAGACCAGAAGAAAGCAGGAGTAGCAATACTTAGATAAAATAGACTTTAAAACAAGGCTGTGAAAAGAGACAAAGAAGAACACTACATAATGATTAAAGGATCAATCCAAGAAGAAGATATAACAATTATAAATATATATATATGCACCCAACATAGGAGCATCACAATATGTAAGGCAAAATGTTAACAAGTATGAAAGGGGAAATGAACAATAACACAATAATAGTGGGAGACTTTAATACCCCACTCCCACCTACGGATAGATCAACTAAACAGAAAATTAACATGGAAACACAGACTTTAAATGATACAACAGACCAGTTAGACCTAATTGATATCTATAGGACATTTCACCCCAAAATAATGAATTTCACCTTTTTCTCAAGTGCACACGGAACCTTCTCCAGGATAGATCACATCCTGGACCATAATTCTAGCCTTGGTAAATTTTAAAAAATGAAATCATTCCAAGCATCTTTTCTGACCACAATTCAGTAAGATTAGATCTCAATTACAGGAGAAAAACTATTAAAAAATTCCAACATATGGAGGCTGAACAACACTGTGCTGAATAACCAACAAATCACAGAAGAAATCAAAAAAGAAATCAAAATATGCATAGAAATGAATGAAAATGAAAACACAAAAACCCAAAACCTATGGGACACTGTACAAGCAGTGCTAAGGGGAAGGTTCATAGCAATACAGCTTTACTTCAAGAAACAAGAAAAAAGTCAAATAACCTAACTCTACACCTAAAGCAACTAGAAAAGGAAGAAGTGAAGAACCCCAGGGTTAATAGAAGGAAAGAAATCTTTAAAATTAGGGCAGAAATAAATGCAAAAGGAACAAAAGAGACCATAGCAAAACTCAACAAAGCCAAAAACTGGTTCTTTGAAAGGATAAATAAAATTGACAAACCATTAGCCAGACTCATCAAGAAACAAAGGGAGAAGAATCAAATCAACAAAATTAGAAATGAAAATGGAGAGATCACAATAGACAACACAGAAATACAAAGGATCATAAGAAACTACTAACAGCAATTATATGCCAATAAAATGGACAACGTGGAAGAAATGGACAAATTCTTAGAAAAGTACAACTTTCCAAAACTGAACCAGGAAGAAATAGAAAATCTTAACAGACCCATCACAAGCACGGAAATTGAAACTGTAATCAGAAATCTTCCAGCAAACAAAAGCCCAGGTCCAGACGACTTCACAACTTAATTCTACCAAAAATTTAGAGAAGAGCTGACACCTATCCTACTTAAACTCTTCCAGAAAATTGCAGAGGAAGGTAAACTTCCAAACTCATTCTATGAGGCCACCATCACCCTAATACCAAAACCCGACAAAAATGACACACAAAAAAAGAAAACTACAGGCCAATATCACTAATGAACATAGATGCAAAAGTCCTTAACAAAATTCTAGCAAACAGAATCCAACAACATATTAAAAAGATCATACATCATGACCAAGTGGGCTTTATGTGAGGGATGCAAGGATTCTTCAATATCTACAATATCTAGTGTGTGTAATACATCACACTAACAAATTGAAAGATAAAAATCATATGATTATCTCAATAGATGCAGAGAAAGTCTTTGATAAAATTCAACATCCATTTATGATAAAAACTCTCCAGAAAGCAGGAATAGAAGGAACATACCTCAACATAATAAAAGCTATATATGACAAACCCACAGCAAACATTATCCTCAATGGTGAAAAATTGAAAGCATTTCCTCTAAAGTCAGGAACAAGACAAGGGTGCCCACTTTCACCACTACTATTCAACAGAGTTTTGGAAATTTTGGCCACAGCAATCAGAGCACAAAAAGAAATAAAGGGAATCCAAATTGTAAAAGAAGAAGTAAAACTCTCACTTATTGCAAATAACATGATACTCTACATAGAAAACCCTAAAGACTCCACCAGAAGATTACTAGAGCTAATCAATGAGTATAGTTAAGTTGCAGGATATAAAATCAACACACAGAAATCCCTTGCATTCCTATACACTAATAATGAGAAAACAGAAAGAGAAATTAAGGAAACAATTCCATTCACCATTGCAACGAAAAGAATAAAATACTTAGGGATATATCTACCTAAAGAAACAAAAGACCTATATATAGAAAACTATAAAACACTGGTGAAAGAAATCAAAGAAGATACAAATAGATGGAGAAATATACCATGTTCATGGATCAGAAGAATCAATATAGTGAAAATGAGTATGCTACCCAAAGCAATCTATAGATTCAATGCAATCCCTATCTAGCTACCAATGATATTCCTCACAGAGCTAGAACAAATAATTTCACAATTTGTATGGAAATACAAAAAACCTCGAATAGCCAAAGCAATCTTGAGAAAGAAGAATGGAACTGGAGGAATCAACTTGCCTGACTTCAGGCTCTACTACAAAACCGCAGTCATCAAGACAGTGTGGTACTGGCACAAAAACAGAAATACAGATCAATGGAACAAAACAGAAAGCCCAGAGATAAATACATCTAAGGACATCTTATCTTTGACAAAGAAGGTAAGAATATACAATGGGGAAAAGACAAGCTTTTTAACAATTGATGCTGGGAAAACTGGTCAACCACTTGTAAAAGAATGAAACTAGAACACTTTGTAACACCATACACAAAAATAAACTCAAAATGGATTAAAGATCTAAACGTAAGAACAGAAAACATAAAACTCCTAGAGGAAAACATAGGCAAAACACTCTCTGACATAAAGCACAGCAGGATCCTCTATGACCCACCTCCCAGAACATTGGAAATAAAAGCAAAAATAAACAAATGGGACCTAATTAAAATTAAAAGCTTTTGCACAACAAAGGAAACTATAAGCAAGGTGAAAAGACAGCTTTCAGATTGGGAGAAAATAATAGCAAACGAAGCAACTGACAAAGAATTAATCTCAAAAATACACAAGCAACTCCTGCAGTTCAATTCCAGAAAAATAAACGACCCAATCAAAAAATGGGCCAAGAACTAAACAGACATTTCTCCAAAGAAGACATACAAATGGCTAACAAACACATGAAAAGATGCTCAACATCACTCATTATCAGAGAAATGCAAATCAAAACCACAAAGAGGTATCATTTCAAGCCAGTCAGAATGACTGCGATCCAAAAGTCTACAAGCAATAAATGCTGGAGAGGGTGTGGAGAAAAGGGAACCCTCTTACACTGTTGGTGGGAATGCAAACTAGTACAGCCACTATGGAGAACAGTGTGGAGATTCCTTAAAAAACTGGAAATAGGACTGCCATATGACCCAGCAATCTGCATACACACCGAGGAAACCAGAATTGAAAGAGACACGTATACCCCAATGTTCATCGCAGCACTGTTTATAATAGCCAGGACATGGAAGCAACCTAGATGTCCATCAGCGGATGAATGGGTAAGAAAGCAGTGGTACATATACACAATGGAATATTACTCAGCCATTAAAAAGAATACATTTGAATCAGTTTTAATGAGGTGGATGAAACTGGAGCCTATGTACAGAGTGAAGTAAGAAAGAAAAACACCAATACAGTATACTAACGCATATATATGGACTTTAGAAAGATGGTAACAATAACCCTATATGCGAGACAGCAAAAGAGACACAGATGTATAGAACAGTATTTTGGACTCTGTGGGAGAGGGTGAGGGTGGGATGATTTGGGAGCATGGCATGGAAATATGTATATTATCATATGTGAAACGAATCGCCAGTCCAGGTTTGATGCATGATACAGGGTGCTCAGGGCTGGTGCACTGGGATGACCCAGATGGATGGGATGGGGAAGGAGGTGGGAGAGTTTCAGGATGGGAAACACAGGTACCACTGTGGCAGATTCATGTCAATGTATAGCAAAACCAATACAATATTGTAAAGTAATTAGCCTCCAATTAAAATAAATAAATTTATATTAAAAAAAGAAAATGTATATGGAGATGCAAAGGAAAAGCCATTGACATAAAAAAATAAATAACAAAAAATAAAAAAATAAAATTTGTTTGGAAACACAAAAGACCCTGAATAGCCAAAACAATCTTGAGGAACAAGAATAAAGCTGGAGGAATCATGCTGACTTCAGACCTAGTACAAAGTTAGAGTACAAATGACAGTATGGTACTGATTCAAAAAGACATACATAGATCAATGGAAAAGGAGATAAATCCCAGAAATAAACCCACAAGCTTATGGTCAATTGATCTGCAAAAAGAGAGGCAAGAACATATAATGGAGGAAAGACAGTCTATTCAATAAGTAGTGCTGAGAAAACTAAACAGCTGTATGGCTGTATGTAAAAGAATGAAAATAGAACATTCTCTAACTCCATATGCAAAAATAAACTCAAAATGGATTAAAAACCTAAATGTAAGACCAGAAACTATAAAACTCTTAGAGGAACACATAGGCAGAACACTCGATAACATAAACCATAATAAGATCCTCTATGATCCACCTCCTAGAATAATGGAAATAAAAACAAAAATAAACAAATGGGATGTAATTAAACTCAAAAGCTTTTGCACAGCAAAGGAAACCATAAGCAAAACAAAAAGACAATCTACAGAAAGGGAGAAAATATTTGCAAATGATTCAACTCATAAGGCATTAATTTCCAAAATATACAAAACAGCTCGTACATATCAAAGCCCAAACAACCCAATCAAAAAATAGGCAGAAGGGGCTTTCCTGGTGGTCAGGTGGTTAAGAATCTGCCTGCCAATGCAGAGGACATGGGTTTGATTCCTGGTCCAGGAAGATTCCAAATGCCCTGTGCCGCAACTCCCGATCCAGCACTCTACAGCCCGCGAGCTGCAACTACTAAAGCCATTCACGCTCTGCAAGAAAAGAAGCCACCGCAATGAGAAGCTTGTACACCGCAACTAGAGAAAACCCGTGCACAGTAACACAGACCCAGTGCAGCCAGGGAAAAAAAGGGAGGGGTGGGGGGGGCAGAACACCCAAACTGACATTTCTCCAAAGAAGACATACAGATAACCAAGAGGCACATGAAAAAATGCTCAACATCACTTATTATTAGAGAAATGCAAATCAAAATGACAATGAGATATCGCCTCACACCAGTCAAAAGGGCCATGATCAAAAAATCCACAAATTATAAACGCTGGTAAGGATGTGAAGAAAAAGGAACCCTCCTATACTGATGGTGGGAATGTAAATTGGTACAGCCACTATGGAGAACAGTATGAAGGTTCCTTAAAAAACTAAAAGTAGAGCTACCATATGATCCTGCAATCCTACTCCTGAGCATATTACCTGGAGAAAACTATAATTCAAAAAGATACATGCACCCCAATGCTCATTGCAGCACTATTTACAATAGCCAAGACATGGAAGTAACCTAAATATACATCAACAGATGAATGGGTGAACAGGAGGTGGTGTATTTATACAATGGAATACTACGCCCATAAAAAAATGAAATAATGCCATTTGCAGCAACATGAATGGACCTAGAGATTATCATACTAAGCCAGACAAAGACAAACATCAAATGATATCACTTATATGGAATCTCTTTTTAAAATGATGCAAATGAAGCTATTTACAAAACAAAAATAGACCTACTGATTTAGAAAACAAATTTATGGTTACCAGGGTGATAGTGGGGAAGAGGGATAGTAGAGGAGGTGGGATAGAGAGGGAGGAGAGAATAAATTAGCAGTTTGGGATTAACACATATACACTATGACTGAGTGAACTGAACTAACGTATAAAATAGATAAATAAGGACTTATTGTATAGTACAGGAACCATATTTAGTATCTTGTAATAACCTATAATGGAAAAGAATTTTTAAAAGAACATATGTATGTATCATTTTGATAATATGATATTATGATGTAGTTGTGACGTGATACAGTTTTTGTCATAACTATCATTTTGCTGTACACCTGAAACTAACACAATATTGTAAACTATACTTCAGTTAAAAAAAAAAAGTTTTAAAAAGTTAACAGGGGACTAGGTAAAGTGGACAAATGTAAAGTTATTTTGAAAAAAGATGTTAAGTACAATGACAAAACTAAAATATTTAGGTATAAATCCAGAACTGATATCCTCTATACTGAAAACTAGCTCACATCACTTAGTGAGATTAAGGAAGACTTAAATAAGCCATAAATATAACTCAGTATTGAAATTTTCAGTATTGACAATAGTTGAAAGTTTATGAAAGCTATCAAACAGCCTATTTTTATTGATATGGCCTGTACCTCTTTCTATATTTCATTATTTTCTGTTAAATTATTAATTTAACAGAAGTTAATTAAGCTGTTAATTAAATTACTTATAATATGCTATATGGTAAGGTTAAAAAACTTTACATTTTAAATTGAACACAAAAACCAACAATTGATTCAGCAGTTTAAGGTAGTTGTTCGTTGACATAAAATAATGCCAACTTTAATTATCTCATTTATTGGCTTCAAAGAGTCTACCCAGATAATATCGCTTATACCATTCCAAAACTTTACCTTCAATTCTGTTGGAGTGAAAAACCTCCTGAAAACATCTCTACAGTAATTACATAGAGACATTAGAGAATGGGTGTGTCTATTAAAATTCTGTGTGCTGAATTTTCCCTTACCATGATTAAGAAGAATTTTGTTCCTCGTGGACTCCTTAAATGCAACATAAAGATTCTGAATATCTTTCATCAATTGCCTACTTTTGAAGCCACTTTCTTCTCATTGAAAGAGTGCAGAACACTGAAAATCTTACTGTCACTATTGATCAGCAAGCACCAAAGGGCAGAGCATTGAGTTAGAGGATGAGAAAAAGACACTGATGTCCTGTTGATTAAAATCTTTGTGATGTGAAAAGGAAATATGCATGATGAGGAATGAATTAATAAGACAAAACATGTTACCAAATAAAGGACTGTTAGAGTGACTCTGGGCAGATTTTCTGCATTTTCTTGTTTTTGTGTCAAACCTGAACTTCCTTCTGGTGTTGGTGTAAAAAAGTCAACATGTAAATATTGGCCCAAACCATAAGGAACACAAAGAGAAGGTCATTAGTAAGAATAACACTTATAAATGCAACACAAGACCCAAATGTTGTACAGTATTTCAGAGGAAATCCATGCCCAATAAAAGTAACATTTTTTGATGGTGTACTACCTCTTATGATCTGGATGTTGAGCAAGAGGTTAAAAGAAGAGGAAAGAAGATAAAATTAAACTGGATGCTTTGGGTTTGAGCCATGGCAGGATACAGACAGAGGCTGGGACTGATGGTGAAAATCCACGTGCAACTCTGTAAATGACTATTACCACTTGACATTGAACGTCATCTAGAATATGTTTAATTCCAAAATAAAAAATCACTTCTGGAATGCCTGTACAAATTATGATAACCATAATACAAAAAGTCAAATGGATGAGAGTATTACCTATGACCTTCTTTTGACTTATTTCAAAGTGAATGTAAGCATATGCCATGAGCAACAAGTTCCCTAAAACTCCAATGAAGGTTTGGGAGAGGAACAAATTTCCAAGGATCACATTGTATGAAAACATTTTTTGGTGTCTTTCTTAGGATTAAGAACAATGCTCAAATACCTGGAAGTAGAATTGAATACAGGTTATAAGTTGACAAAATCAGTTGACATACAGAAAATAGTGGAAAACTGTATCGGGTTAAAGAAAAAACTACCCTAGATCTTGAAACACTGCGTGGTACATAAGGTAACATTCCTTTATGGCATTTATGAGATTGATAGAGGAATAGATAATAAGATAATAAGAAATAACTAGATCTATAAATATTGTACAATTTTATTTGCTCCCTCAAGAAAGCAGAAGAGAGAAAATGAAACATTTGTAATCAATGCATGATTAAAAATAGTATTAAGTATGTTCTCCTTAAGAGTTATTAAAATTGCATAAATTTGAGAAAATAATTATGTGATACTTTAAAATATACGCAATCCTACTCATATAGACATAAACACATTTAATACTTTACTAAAGCTATTTTATTGGAGAAGGAAATGGCAACCCACTCCAGTATCCTTGCCTGGAAAATCTCATGGACAGAAGAGCCTGGTGGGCTGCAGTCCATGAGGTCGCAAAGAGTCGGGCACGACTGGGCAACTAACACTTACTTACTTACTTAAAGCTTTTTTAATTTTTTAAAGAACTGATAACATACATAGAATGTTATATCATGTTTACAATTGATAACAAGCATTTTCCATGTAAATAGAATGCTTTGTAAACATGATTTTAAATATATTTTTTAAAATATATTTCCCGGTTTCTAAAAACATCTTCAATTTTATTTCTAAATTTCCTCAACTAGAAATACTGCTGTATTCTTCAGTTACCAAGCTTTATGTATAACTGGCTGCTGCTGCTGCTGCTGCTGCTGCTAAGTCGCTTCAGTCGTGTCCGACTCTATGCGACCCCATAGACGACAGCCCACCAGGCTCCCCCGTCCCTGGGGTTCTCCAGGCAAGAACACAGGAGTGGGTTGCCATTTCCTTCTCCAATGCATGAAAGTGAAAGGTGAAAGTGAAGTCACTCAGTCATGTCCGACTCTTAGCGACCCCATGGACTGCAGCCTACCAGGCTCCTCCATCCATGGGATTTTCCAGGCAAGAGTACTGGAGTGGGGTGCCATTGCCTTCTCCGTATAACTGGCAATAATTGCCAAATTACTTCCAGAAAGTTATACCCGAATAAATTCATCTTCAACAAAGTATCTAATAACCAAACTGACATAGAATTATCTTTGATAATCTTTGCCATTGTTGGAGAAAAATATGGCTTTGCTGTTGTAATTTGATTTTGTATTAGCTTGAACTATTAAAAACAAACTTGATGATTTGCCTTGCATCTTGTCAATTCAAAGTATCTGAAAGGATTTGCATATTTGTATAACCAATATTATATTTTGTGTATTTATTTTGCCATTAAATTTTGTTCATATATTTTTTCTAATTTATTGAATCTGATTTACTGTACACAAAATTAGTTGTCCTTCAGCATTTGTTGATTTTAAAATAAGAAAGTTACCAGCTAACTTCTGAGATTTATTTCTAAGATTTCTATCAAATATTTAGTAACAATTAACTTGATTTTAATCTGGAATTATTAGTGTGTATATATGTTAGTATACAAATATAGGTATACATATACACATAAATGATACAAATATTTATGTATATATATATATGTACATATGTGTGTGTATGTTCATATAGCATCCCCTACCAAGACCAATAGTTGTACAATGGAAAATCAAAAAGCGGGAGACATAGACAACATTTGCAGTGCATCTAACTGAAAA
The DNA here is from genome assembly GCF_000754665.1 of Bison bison bison. Classification (NCBI taxonomy): domain Eukaryota; kingdom Metazoa; phylum Chordata; class Mammalia; order Artiodactyla; family Bovidae; genus Bison; species Bison bison. Next base: position 2,281,815 of record NW_011494601.1, read on the forward strand.
TGTCTTAATTCTTATCTCCTCCATATGCTAATTTCTCCTTAAAACCTATAAGAAAAAGACAGGGTACCCAAAAGACAATTAGACAATTTATGGAAAAATAATTCACAGAAGGGGATACCCAGTGATCAGACTTTGAAAATATACTTCAGTAGCAATTACAAAAATGCATATTAGAAGAACAAGACACTATTGTACTTCATCACGCTGACAAAAACATCAGTCTCATAATCTTAAAAGCTAGTGAGGATGTGGGAAAATAGAACTGTCACATGCCATTAGCAGTACTGTAAACAAGTATGCTAATTCTAGAGTACAGTTTGGAAGTGTTTAGTGAATTTAATATGCTTGTAATATATTAGTGAATTTAATATGATGTACCATTTGATACATCAGTTTCATGCCTGAGTATATATTCAGTATAAATAGCTTTATAAGATGATACAACTACTCACCAATTCAGATACAGATGGATATAAATATGATGACTGCAAATGAAACAATAATATGCATAAGGTACTAAGAATGATTTAGATTTAAATCATTAAAATATAAAGATCTGAAAAGATAGAACTGAATGCTGCTGCTGCTGCTGAGTCACTTCAGTCGTGTCTGACTCTGTGTGACCCCATAGATGGCAGCCCACCAGGCTCCCCCGTCCCTGGGATTCTCCAGGCAAGAACACTGAAGTGGGTTGCCATTTCCTTCTCCAATGCATGAAAGAGAAAAGTGAAAGTGAAGGCGCTCAGTCGTGTCCGACCCTCAGCGACCCCATGGACTGCAGCCTACCAGGCTCCTCCGTCCATGGGATTTTCCAGGCAAGAGTACTGGACTGGGGTGCCATTGCCTTCTCCGTAGAACTGAATAAACAGTCAAAATCATACCAAGGGATATCACAAAAAATTTGTGCATATTAAATAGAAATCTTAATGACTATATAAGAGAAAATTTTGAGGAATGAGTTTAAGGGAACTGATTATGTATTAATATGTAGATGTCTGCACACACTTCTGGACCGATTAAAGTAGTGTCCTTAAAAGTGGGACATATGATGGTGAACCCAATACAAAGGAGACAGATACATCACTTTACCTACAACTGTCCAGCACGGCGCTATTCAATAATATATATTTAAGTTACTCATGATAGGTCATGTCTGACTCTTTGTGACCCCATGGACTGTAGCCCACCAGGCTCCTCTGTCCATGGGATTTCCCAGGCAGGAATACTGGACTGGGTTGCCACTTTCTACATCAAGGGATCTTCCTGAACCAGGGATAGAACCCACATCTCCAGCATTGGCAGGCAGATTCTTTACAACAGGGTATGGAGGGATAAATTAGAAGTTTGGGACTAATACATACACACTACCACATAAAATAGATAACAAGGGCCTAACATATAGCACAGGGAACTATAATTCAACATCTTGTAATCATCTAAAAGACAATGAACTTCTTATTGCCAAATTCAGACTTCAGTTGAAGAAAGTCAGGAAAACCACTAGGCCATTCAGGTATGACCTAAACCAACTCCCTTATGATATACAGTGAAAGTGACAAATAGAGTCAAGGGATTAGATCTGATAGACAGAACGCCTGAAGAACTATGGATGGAGCTGTGTAACATTGTATAGGAGGCACTTATCAAAACCATACCCAAGAAAAAAAATGCAAAATGGTTGTCCAAGGAGGCCTTACAAGTAGCTGAGAAAAGAAGAGAAGCAAAAGGCAAAGGAGAAAAGGAAAGATAAACCCATCTGAATGCAGAGTTCCAAAGAACAGCAAGAAGAGATAAGAAAGCCTTCCTAAGTCAACAATACAAAGAAATAGAGGAACAAAATAGAATGAGAAAGACTATAGATCTCTTCAAGAAAATCAGAGATACCAAGGGAACATTTCATGCAAAGATGGGCACAATAAAGGACAGAAACGGTATGGACCAAACAGAAGCAGAAGATATTAAGAAGAGGTGGCAACAATACAGAGAAGAACTACACAAACAATGATCTTAACGACACAGATAACCACAATGATGTGATCACACATCTAAAGCCAGATCTTTGAGTGTGAAGTCAGTGGGCCTTAGGAAGGATCACAATGAACAAAGCTGGTGGAGGTGATGGAATTCCAGCTGAGTTATTTCAAATCCTAAAAAAATGATGCTGTGAAAGTGCTGCACTGAATATGCCAGCACATTTGGAAAACTCAGCAGTGGCCACAGGATGGGAAAGGTCAGTTTTCATTCCAATCCCAAAGAAAGGCAGTGCCAAGAATGTTCAAACTACCGCACAATTACACTCATTTCACATGCCAGCAAGTTCAGTTCATTTGTCACTCAGTCATGTCCGACTCTTTGCGACCCCATAAATCGCAGCACGCCAGGCCTCCCTGTCCATCACTAACTCCTGGAGTTCACCCAGACTCATGTCCATCGAGTCAGTGATGCCATCCAGCCATCTCACCCTCTGTCGTCCCCTTCTCCTCCTGCCCCCAATCCCTCCCAGCATCAGAGTCTTTTCCAATGAGTCAACTCTTCACATGAGGTGGCCAAAGTACTGGAGTTTCAGCTTTAGCATCATTCCTTCCAAAGAAATCCCAGGGCTGATCTCCTTTGGAATGGAATGGTTGGATCTCCTTGCAGTCCAGCAAAGTAATGCTCAATATTCGCCAAGCTAGGCTTCAACAGTATGTGAACTTTCAGATGTTCAAGCTGGATTTAGAAAGGTAGAAGCACCAGAGATCAAATTGCCAACATCCACTGGATCATCGAAAAAGCAAGAGAGTTCCAGAAAAACATCTACTCCTGCTTCATTCCCTATGCTAAAGCCTTTGACTGTGTGGATCACAACAAACTGTGGCAAATTCTTAAAGAGATGGGAATACCAGACCACCTTACCTGTCTCCTGAGAAACCTGTATGCAGGTCAAGAAGCAACAGTTAGAACTGGACATAGAACAACAGACTGGTTCCAAATTGGGAAAGGAATAACGTCAAGGCTGTATGTTGTCACCCTGCTTATTTAACTTACATGCAGAGTTCATCATGCAAAAGCCATGCTTAAGGAAGCACAAGCTGGAATCAAGATTGCCAGGAAAAATATCAATAACTTCAGATATGCAGATTACCCCACCCTTATGGCAGAAAGCAAAGAGGAACTAAAGAGCCTCTTGAAGAAAGTAAAAGAGGAGAGTGAAAAAGCTGGCTTAAAATTCAACATTCAAAAAATGAAGATTAGGGCATCCGGTCCCATCACTTCATGGCAAATAGATGAGGAAACAATGGAAACAGTGACAGACCTTATTATCTAGGGCTCCAAAACCACTGCAGATGGTGACTGCAGCCTTGAAATTAAAAGGTGCTTGCTCCCTGGAAGAAAAGCTATGACCAGTCTAGACAGCATATTAAAAAGCAGACATTATTTTCCTGACAAAGCTCTGTCTAATCAAAGCTATGGTTTTTCCAGTAGTCATGTATGGATATTAGAGCTGGACCATAAAGAAGGCTGAGCACTGAAGAATTGATGATTTTGAACTGTGGTACTGGAGAAGACTCTTGAGAGTCCCTTGGACCACAAGGAGATCAAACCAGTCAATCCTAAAGGAAATGAATCCTGAATATTCATGGGAAGGACTGATGCCAAAACTCAATACTTTGGCCACCTGATGCGAAGAGCTGACTCATTAGAATAAGACCCTGATGCTGGGAAAGACTGAAGGCAGAAGGAGAAGGGCAAGACAGAGGACAAGATGGTTGAATGGCATCACCAACTCAATGGACGTGAGTTTGAGCAAGCTCCAGGAGAATGTGAAGGACAGGAAAGTCTGGTGTGCTGCAGACCATGGGATCACAAAAAGTCAGACACAATTGAGTTACTGAAAAACAACAAATAACCTAAAATAGAAAAGAATGTGAAAAGATTAGATTTTAATACACATGTATAACTAAATCACTCTGCTGCACAACTGAAAGTAACAACATTGTAAGTCAACTATCCTTCAATTTAAAAAAAATAGGAAAAAGTAAATGGAAAGATAATGAAGTAATTTAACTATGTATTTTGACTCAATATATCCAAATATTTCAACATATAAAAATATTGAGATTTTTAGATTCTTTTTCAATTTCAAGTTTTCAAAATTCAGCAAGTGTTTTATATTTAAAGCACATATTGGTTTGAATTAGCCACACTTCAGGTACACATTGGCTCAGTTCAGTTGCTCAGTCGTGTCCAACTCTTTGCGACCCCATGAACCACAGCACGCCAGGCCTCCCTGTCCATCACCAACTCTCAGAGTTCACCCAAACTCATGTGCATCGACTCAGTGATGCCATCCAGCCATCTCATCCTCTGTCATCTCCTTCTCCTCTGCCCCAATCCCTCCCAGCATCAGGGTCTTTTCCAATGAGTCAACTCTTCACATGAGGTGGCCAAATTATTGGAGTTTCAGCTTTAGCATAAGTTCTTCCAATGAACACCCAGGACTGATCTCCTTTAGAATGGACTAGTTGGATCTCCTTGCAGTCCAAGGGACTCTCAAGAGTCTTCTCCAACACCACAGTTCAAAAGCATCAATTCTTCGGTGCTCAGCTTTCTTCACAGTCCAGCTCTCACATCCATATGTGACCACTGGAAAAACAATAGCCTTGACTAGACGGACCTTTGTTGGCAAAGTAATATCTCTGCTTTTGAATATGCTATCTAGGTTGGTCATAACTTTCCTTCCAAGGAGTAAGCGTCTTTTAATTTCATGGCTGCAAAT
>NW_011494601.1:2287004-2287455 GCF_000754665.1 Bison bison bison
CATCTGTATATCTAAGGTTATTGATATTTCTCCCGGCAATCTTGATTCCAGCTTGGGCTTCTTCCAGCCCAGCATTTCTCATGATGTACTCTGCGTATAAGTCGAATAAGCAGGGTGACAATATACAGCCTTGACGTACTCCTTTTCCTATTTGGAACAGTCTGTTGTTCCATGTCCAGTTCTAACTGTTGCTTCCTGACCTGCATATAAGTTTCTCAAGAGGCAGGTCAGGTGGTCTGATATTCCCATCTCTTTCAGAATTTTCCACAGTTTATTGTGATCCACACAGTCAAAGGCTTTGGCATAGTCAATAAAGCAGAATAAAATTAAATATTATAATTTTATAATATATAATAAAACATTAGAGATACCAAGGGAACATTTCATGCAAAGATGGGCTTGATAAAGGACAGAAATTGTATGGACCTAACAGAAGCAGAAGATATTAAGA
>NW_011494601.1:2287555-2290373 GCF_000754665.1 Bison bison bison
ATCCTGTGAAAGTGCTGCACTCAATATGCCAGCAAATTTGGAAAACTCAGCAGTGGCCACAGGACTGGAAAAGGTCAGTTTTCATTCCAATCCCAAAGAAAGGCAATGCCAAAGAATGCTCAAACTACCACACAATTGCGCTCATCTCACACGCTAGTAAAATAATGCTCAAAATTCTCCAAGCCAGACTTCAGCAATAGGCAAACCGTGAATTTCCAGATGTTCAAGCTGGTTTTAGAAAAGGCAGAGGAACCAGATATCAAATTGCCAACGTGGAATATTACTTAACTATAAAAAGGAATGCATTTGAGTGAGCTCTAATGAGGTGGATGAACCTGGAGCCTATCATACTGAGTGAAGTAAGTCAAAGAGAAAGACAAATAGTATATATTAATGCATATATAGAGAATTTAGAAAGACAGTACCAATGATCCTACAAGCAGGGCAGCAAAGGGGACACAGATGTAAAGAACGGACTTTTGGACTCAGTGGGAGAAGGCGAGGGTGTGATGATTTGAGAGAATAGCATTGAAACACGTGTATTACCATATGTAAAACAGATAACCAGTGTGAGTTCAATGCATAAAGCAGGACAGCACCCAAAGCCAGTGCTCTAGGACAACTTAGAGGGATGGGGTGGGGAGGGAGGTGGGAGAGGGGTTCAAGATTTGGGGGACACATGTATACCTGTGGCAAATTCATGCTGATGTATGGCAAAAACTGTCACGATATTGTAAAGTAATTACCCTTCAACTGAAATAAATTAAAAAAATTTTAAAGAAAATCTATCCTAGATAGCGGGGGAAAAAAAAAAACAAACAAGAAATCCCAAAGAGAATTAAAATGAGTTACAAATAAAGGGTATAAAACAATGAGAATGTTAATAACAGACCCTTATGGGCCAGGCACACTTCTAAACAATTTACCTATAACAGTTTATTTAATCTTCACAACAACTTTATGGGAGAGTTAGTTTTTATTCCTATTTTACAGATGAGAACACTGAAGCACAGAGAGTACAAATATCTTGCCCAAGGTCATACATCTAGTAAGTGAGAGAGCTGAGATTTGACCCAGAAAACCTGACTCTAGATAAGCTCTTCTAATATTGTGCTATGACACCTTAAGAAAAGAGAATGGAATACAATCAGAAAAGTTTTAAAATAATGGAAAGATATGGGCTAGAAAGGGGAGCATGAAAGAGACTAGGAAAGGATATACAATGTGGCAAAATTAAAAAAGAAAACGGTGATGAGAAAAAGAGAAAAAACAGAAGACAGATCAATTATAACTGACAGAAAAAGTTGATGACATACATAGAAAAAAAACAGTAGGAAAAATGAGGAAAACATGACAATGAGTATCAGAGGAGAAAAGAGAAAAATTTCAGAAGAATCTGTCTCTGTCATTCCCTGCAGGAGCTGAAGCAGAAGTGATTTACCTGTGTAGGTGGGACGTGAATGGGGGGCTAGTGTGGGGCACATCAGCCTCATGCTTATAAGGAACAAATGGTGTTCTCATTTCCCATTTGAGATGCAGTTATTATGTTATCTGCACTGGCCATGACAGGCGCTAGGGTGAAACTCTGAGGCGGTGTTAAAAAAAAATGGACAAATTAAATTTGATTGCCAGGTGGCTCTAGAGGTAAAGAACCCACCTACCAATACAGATACATAAGAGATGCAAGTTTGATCCTTGGGTTGGGAAGATCCTTTGGAGGAGGGCATAGAAACCCACTCCTGTACTTCTGGAGAATCCCATGGACAGAGGAGCCTAGTGAGGCTGCAGTTCATGGGGTCACGAAGAGTCGGATGAGACTGAAGCAACTTAGCACATATGCACAAGTTTGGTGCAGCAAATTGTTCCCCTAATGATTTATTGCAACAATTAGCTTCCAAGGCAAAATCATCCTCTAGGGACAAAACTTCCAGAAATAAACATGGCATTAACAGAAAATCAGGGATAAGAAATAAGAATGGAAATAAGTACTGAGAATTTAAAGTTCTTCTGGTGAAACAATAGGTTAACTAGTAAGTTTCGGCATACCAATATTACAGTGTAATATTTTAAATAAAGAGTTAAGAATATAAATATGAAAATAAATGACAGTGTTAAAAGCAAATCATAAAACAGGTTCTAAAGTCTTATTTAAATGTTAATTACCATTATTTAAGAGAATAGGCATCCAAGTTATTAGAGACCAAGGAAAATGTATAATATTTTTGACAGTAGGTGATCCTTGTATTTGTTCCTTTGAAACTTTCTTTAGGGGTCATGGGAAGGAATGGAGGAGTAGTCTGGGCTTAACAGATGCAAACTCTTATACATAGAATGAATAAATAACAAGATCCTACTGTATAGCACAGGGAACTATATTCAATATCTTGTGATAAACTAATGAAAAATATGAATATATGTATAACTGAATCACTCTGCTATACAACAGAAATTAACACAACATTGTAAATCAACTACAGAGCAACTTAAAAAAAAAAAAACTTTAAGTGATATTCTCCAAAATAAAAAATAATAATAGAAAGGAAGAAATTATATTCTTGCCAAATGCCTCTACCAAGGAAAATATTATTTTCCTCTGTGATTTGATCACTGTTACTTTCTAAATTACATGAGTAGAAGTGCTTTAAGTTACATAGCAGGAACTCAGTGAAAGTGAAGTGAAGTGAAAGTCACTCAGTCGTGTCTGACTCTTTGTGACCCCATGGACTATGCAGTCCATGGAATTCTCCAGGCCAGAATACTGGAGTGGGTAGCCTTTCCCTTCTCCAGGGGATCTTCCCAACCCAGGGGTCAAACCCAG
>NW_011494601.1:2291346-2295172 GCF_000754665.1 Bison bison bison
CAGTCCAGGTTCGATGCAGGATACTGGATGCTTGGGGCTGGTGCACTGGGACGACCCAGAGGGATGGTATGAGGAGGGAGGAGGGAGGAGGGTTCAGGATGGGGAACACGTGTATACCTGTGGCAGATTCATTTCAATATTTGGCAAAACCAATACAATATTGTAAAGTTTAAAAATAAAAGAAAATTTAAAAAAAAAAAAAAAGGATCTTCAACCATGAAACTACTAAGTTGACTGGCATTACATTTCCTTTCAAAACTAAAGCAGAAACCATGGGTAGATAATTCATCATCCCTAATAGAAGGAAGCATATTAATTCACTTAAAAGACCAATATTTTACTGATATTGTATTCAGTAGAAGAGAATTATTATATGAAAATTTGCACAAGGCATATGAAAAACATTTTGAATATGCCTCCTTCAGTTGCTTTTGGTGAATAGTTTTGGATGACAGAAGACCACACATTTCTAAACCTCGTTTTTGCTAGTGCAGCAGCATGTAAGTCACAATTCGAATGCCAGGATTTGTTCACTTACGGACTAGGGTATTTACCCACCGTATTCCTCTATCTAGTGATTGCTGGCAAACCAGCTCATCGAAGTAAAAACTACTGCTTCATAGTGTTTGCTAATTTTCATGTATTTAATTCCACAAATGGTCCAACCACCAGCTTTTAAAATTTTTGAATGTGTTCTTAAAAGCTATTGTTTGCAAATTCCCCAGAACACCACTGCTTTAAAAAAAAAAAAAAAGTATCATGAATTTTCCAGTCTTTTTTTCTCCTTTCTGAGTTCATGAGAGAGTATTTGTAGCAGAAATGTTACAATGTTACATCAAACTCTTTCATGTAAAAAAAGAAAAATCCAAGGATGATGTGATTATTGAATAAGCATATTTTAAAATAATCTTCAGCTGACCAAAAAGCATTTTTCAAGGTCTTAATTTACAAGAGCAAAGTTTCTTTTCAAGATAGGTTTATACTATTCACCATACATGAATAACTCCAAAACTATGAACTGAGTTTACTTCCATTCACTAGTCACTGCAAGCTGTGTGACCTCACCAAAGCTGTTAAGCCCAGTACTCCCGCCACCAAAATTAAACTACCATGACAAACTGTCGACAGAATTATTCACCAAAGGCATCAAAACCTCATGCTCCCATTAGAAAATATTGTGATGCTCAAATAGAATCTTGTCTACTTTTAACATTTATCTGTATTCACATAATATGTAGCTAAGTTTTGCCTTTCAGAAATGAAAAGGCTAGAGAATGTCTTTGATCAACATTCTGATCCAACCCACCACATCATCCCAACTTTTTAATCTATTACTTTGTGTCCTGGAGGCTTTAGCCTCTGCCTTGTACAGCCTATAATCTACAGTTGCATCAACGTGTGTCTGTCTTCACTTGGCCTGTCATCTCTTCATAGGCAAGAGCATATAAAACACGAAGTTTCAAAGAGGTATCTGATAAGATTTCATTGAAACAGGAGGACACAATTACCAGTACATTCTACTGGGATGTAGAATGTACATCCCAGTTTGGTTAGAGTCAACCCTAACCAAAGACCTTAGGAACCAAATATTGGGTTGACCAAAAAGTTCCTTTGGTTCTTAGGTACATATAAGACACATTTTTTTCATTTTCACCAAGAACTTTACTGAACAACATATTCACCATTTTGTTCCACTACCTTCTAACATTTTTCAAACAACTTCGTAATTCCATCTTCCCAAAACTTTTTAACTTTTTGAGTAAAGAACAGTTGCCTTTTACAGTCTTCCAGGAAACTGAAACCTTTTCATCACCTTCTCCAGATGAAGACCAGAGTTTGTTGTAGTTGGTGGTGGTTCATTTCACTTGCCCCACAATCTCTTCTGTTCCACATTATTGTTCAGTATCCACTTTTCCTCTCCTGGCACAATTTGTTTTAAAAACAGAATGTTTCCCTTACATTTCAGGAGAGAATCATATGTGGAAATATGATCAAGAGGGTTTTTTTTTTTAATTAACTTATATGGACCCCAAACATCAAAGTGATTAACATAACCAAGCTTGTGCAAATGATTTTCAGCACTTGATTTGGATATTTTGAATATGTTGGCTATTTCCTGAATGGTATAATGTTGATTGTTTTCAATGTCTCAATTTGAGCAACTTCAACTGGCGTACCTGACCATGGAGCAATGTCCAGTGAGAAATCTCCAGCACAAAATTTCGTGAAACACTTTTGACACATTCAATCAGTCAGAGCATCTTCTCCATACACTGCAAAAATCTTTCATGCTTCAGCTGCATTTTTACATCTTTCACCTTTTTTGAAATAATAAAGCATAATATGTTGAAAATGTTACTTTGTTTCTTCCATCTTCAATATTAAAATTACTGCATAAAAATTCACCAGTTGGCTAAGTTTATTTAAATGCATGCTAATATGACAACTGTCACAATACAATTAAAATTGTTTTGAATGAAGTTAAAGACAACTAAGCACTACTACAACCATCTTACCCAAAAAACGGAACAATACTTTTTTTTATATTATACATGTTTTAATGCCATTCTCCCAAATCATCCCTCCCCCCCTCCACAAAGTCCAAAAGACTGTTCTATACATCTGTGTCTCTTTTGCTGTCTCGCATACAAGGTTGTCATTACCATCTTTCTAAATTCCATATATATGCGTCAGTATACTGTATTGGTGTTTTTCTTTCTGGCTTACTTCACTCTGTATAATAGGCTCCAGTTTCATCCACCTCATTAGAACTGATTCAAATGCATTCTTTTTAATGCCCGAGTAATACTCCATTGTGTATATCTACCACAGCTTTCTTATCCATTCGTCTGCTGATGGACATCTAGGTTGCTTCCATGTCCTGCCTATTATAAACAGTGCTGCGACGAACACTGGGGTACACGTGTCTCTTTCCCTTCTGGTTTCCTCAGTGTGTATGCCCAGCAGTGGGATTGCTGGATCATAAGGCAGTTCTATTTCCAGTTTTTTTAAGGAATTTCCACACTGTTCTCCACAGTGGCTGTACTAGTTTGCATTCCCAACAACTGTGTCAGAGGGTTCCCTTTTCTCCACACCCTCTCCAGCATTTATTGCTTGTAGACTTTTGGATCACAACCATTCTGACTGGCGTGAAATGGTACCTCATAGTGGTTTTGATTTGCATTTCTCTGATAATGAGTGATGTTGAGCATCCTTTCATGTGTTTGTTAGCCATCTGCATGTCTTCTTTGGAGAAATGTCTATTTAGTTCTTTGGCCGATTTTCTGATTGGGTCATTTATTTTTCTGGAATTGAGTGGCAGGAGTTGCTTGTATATGGTTGAGATTAGTTCTTTGTCAGTTGCTTCATTTGCTATTATTTTCTCCCATTCTGAAGGCTGTCTTTTCACCTTGCTTATAGTTTCCTTTGTTGTGCAGAAGCTTTTAATTTTAATTAGGTCCCATGTGTTTATTTTTGCTTTTATTTCCAATATTCTGGGAGGTGGGTCATAGAGGATCCTGCTGTGATGTATGTCGGAGAGTGTTTTGCCTATGATCTCCTCCAGGAGTTTTATAGTTTCTGGTCTTACATTTAGATCTTTAATCCATTTTGAGTTTATTTTTGTGTATGGTGTTACAAAGTGTTCTAGTTTCATTCTTTTACAAGTGGTTGACCAGTTTTCCCAGTACCACTTGTTAAAGAGATTGTCTTTAATCCATTGTATATTCTTGCCTCCTTTGTCAAAGATAAGGTGTCCATAGGTGTGTGGGTTTATCTCTGGGCTTTCTATTTTGTTCCATTGATCTATATTTCTGTCTTTGTGCCA
>NW_011494601.1:2296259-2296662 GCF_000754665.1 Bison bison bison
GCGGATATTGAAGAATCCTTGCATCCCTGGGATAAAGCCCACTTGGTCATGGTATATGATCTTTTTAATGTGTTGTTGGATTCTGATTGCTAGAATTTTATTAAGGATTTTTGCATCTATGTGCATCAGTGATATTGGCCTGTAGTTTTCTTTTTTTGTGGCATCTTTGTCAAGTTTTTGTATTAGGGTGATGGTGGCCTCATAGAATGAGTTTGGAAGTTTACCTTCCTCTGCAATTTTCTGGAAGAGTTTGAGTAGGATAGGTGTCAGCTCTTCTTTAAATTTTTGGTAGAATTCAGCTGTGAAGCCATCTGGACCTGGGCTTTTATTGCTGGAAGATTTCTGATTACAGTTTCAATTTCCATGCTTGTGATGGGTCTGTTAAGATTTTCTATTTCTTCCT
>NW_011494601.1:2296762-2296966 GCF_000754665.1 Bison bison bison
TTAGTTGATCTATCCATAGGTGTGAGTGGGGTATTAAAGTCTCCCACTGTTATTGTATTATTGTTAATTTCCCCTTTCATACTTGTTAGCATTTGTCTTACATATTGCAGTGCTCCCGTGTTGGGTGCATATATGTTTATAATTGTTATATCTTCTTCTTGGATTGATCCTTAGATCATTATGTAGTGTCCTTCTTTGTCTCTT
>NW_011494601.1:2297066-2320829 GCF_000754665.1 Bison bison bison
TTTCTTCCTGGTTCAGTTTTGGAAAGTTTTACTTTTCTAAGAATTTGTCCATTTCTTCCACGTTGTCCATTTTATTGGCATATAATTGCTGATAGTAGTCTCTTACGGTCCTTCATATTTCTGTGTTGTCTGTTGTGATCTCTCCATTTTCATTTCTAATTTTGTTGATTTGATTCTTCTCCCTTTGTTTCTTGATGAGTCTGGCTAATGATTTTTCAATATTATTTATCCTTTCAAAGAACCAGTTTTTGGCTTTGTTGATTTTTGCTATGGTCTCCCTTGTTTCTTTTGCATTTATTTCTGCCCTAATTTTTAAGATTTCTTTCCTTCTACTAACCCTGGGGTTCTTCATTCTTCCTTTTCTAGTTGCTTAGGTGTAGAGTTAGGTTATTTATTTGACTTTTTTCTTGTTTCTTGAGGTATGCCTGTATTGCTATGAACTTTCCTCTTAGCACTGCTTTTACACTGTCCCATAGGTTTGGGGTTTTTGTGTTTTCATTTTCATTCATTTCTATGCATATTTTGATTTCTTCTTTGATTTCTTCTGTGATTTGTTGGTTATTCAGCAGCGTGTTGTTCAGCCTCCATATGTTGGAATTTTTAATGGTTTTTCTCCTGTAATTGAGATCTAATCTTACTGCATTGTGGTCAGAAAAGATGCTTGGAATGACTTCAATTTTTTTGAATTTACCAAGGCTAGATTTATGGCCCAGGATGTGATCTATCCTGGAGAAGGTTCTGTGTGCACTTGAGAAAAAGGTGAAATTCATTGTTTTGGGGTAAAATGTCCTATAGATATCAATTAGGTCTAACTGGTCTGTTGTATCATTTAAAGTTTGTGTTTCTTTGTTAATTTTCTGTTTAGTTGATCTATCCATAGGTGTGAGTGGGGTATCAAAGTCTCCCACTATTATTGTATTATTGTTAATTTCCCCTTTCATACTTGTTAGCATTTGTCTTACATATTGCAGTGCTCCCGTGTTGGGTGCATATATGTTTATAATTGTTATATCTTCTTCTTGGATTGATCCTTAGATCATTATGTAGTGTCCTTCTTTGTCTCTTTTTACAGCCTTTGTTTTAAAGTCTATTTTATCTGATATGAATATTGCTACTCCTGCTTTCTTTTGATCTCTATTTGCATGGAATATCTTTTTCCAGCCCTTCACTTTCAGTCTGTATGTGTCCCCTGTTTTGAAGTGGGTCTCTTCAGGCCAGGAGGGAATGGCAAGACATACTTAAAATGAACAAAACTTTTGGCCAACCCAATACCTTTCACTTTTGTTTGGTTTAATTTTTCACTTTTATACAAATTTAAGGCTTACTTTTCACTTACAGATACTACAAAATACTGGCTATATTCCCCATGTTGTACAACACATCCTTGAGCCTATCTTATGCCCAGTAATTTCTACCTCCCATTCCCACACCTCAATATTGCCCTCTCTCCCCTCCCCACTGATAACCACTAGTTAGTTCTCTTTATCTGTGAAATATCCTCCTTCTTTTATGTTATACTCATTAGTTGTTGCTAATACCCCACTTTGAAATGACTGTCCATAATTCTTCATAAACAACTAAACACTATGATTGCTTCTTCATTACTAAAGTCAGTAGAGGGGTGTGTTTTTTCATTATTTCTGAGTGTTATGTGTGAAAATTTGATAATTCATAAAACTTATATGAAAAAGATACCAATATCTGTTGATCTGCTCTTATAGTCTCAAGATGTGCAAGTGTTACATCCATTCTCTCAAATAGTTACTACAAATATTATCAGGGAAAAAAAAAAAAACATTTAAACACAGAAACTTGGAAATAATGATGAAATCAGCCAACACTATGGCGGAGAAAGCCTCATCCTACACAGTTTGTTGGAAATTTCTACCTCACCATCAATTCAAATTATCCCAGTGCCACTCAGACAGCCAATAACCAAATGTTCCCACAGGACACACTTTCACCACTAGGATTTGAGTAAATGTTGCTTCCATCACCTGAAATTAGAACATGACAAGAAAGAAATATGTCTTCTCCCCAGCATGCCTTCAAAATGAGGTCTCTGGGTTTAGAAAAGATAGAGGAACCAGAGATCAAATTGCCACCATTCACTGGATCATAGAGAAAGCAAAGAAATTCCAGAAAAACATCTGCTTCATAGACTATGCTAAAACTTTTGACTGTGGGGACCACAGCAAACTGTGAAAAACTCTTAAAGAGATGGGAATATCAGATCACCTTAACTGTCTCCTGAGAAACTTCAGGACGGTCAAGAAGCAACAGTTAGAACCAGACATGAAACAACTGGTTCCAAATTAGGAAAGGAGTACAGCAAGGCTGTATATTGTCACCCTGTTTATTTAATTATATGCAGAGTACACCTTGTAAAATGCTGGGCTAGATGAATTACAAGCTAGAATCAAGATTGCCAGGAGAAATGTCAATAGCCTCAGATATGCAGGTAATGGCAGAAAGAATTGATGCTTTCAAATTGGGGTGCTGGAGAATACTCTTGAGAGTCCCTTGGACTGCAAGAAGATCAAACCAGTCAATCCTAAAGAAAACCAACTCTGAATATTCATTGGAAGGACTGATGCCAAAGCTCCAATACTTTGGTCACCTGATATGAGGAGCCAACTCATTGGAAAGACCTGGATGCTGGGAAAGATTGAAGGCATCAGGAGAAAGGGGCAGCAAAGTATGAGATAATTAGATAGCATTACTGACTCACTGAATCTGAGCAAATTCCACAAGATAGTGAATGACATGGAGACCCTGGTATGCTGAAGTCCATGGGGTCACAAAGTCAGACATGGCTTTGTGACTGAACAACAAGTAGCCAAATGCTTATTGAATATGACACCATTTGGTACAAAACCCTGATCTCAGGATTTCCCTCTAGAAACTTGCTTTCAGTAGCAATCTGAAACTTGTAGCAATCTGAATACAACTTCTCCGGCTATAACTGCTCTTTCCAGCTATCTCTTTAATACCTGGAGAAACACAGTTCTTTTCACTTCTGTAGTGATCATTCCATTCAAAATATTTCAATATGGAGTTCTGACCACTTGTTCTCTGACAGTTATGCCAGGTTAGGGATTCTGTTCAAATGAGGCATCCTGTTAACTCAGCTTCAAAGCAATCTTTCTTCATTATGATTCTTATGGGTGTAAACCCAATCTAGAGAAAATGATGAAAGATGTAGAAAGGACAAAAAAGATGTGAACAAAAAAAAAATCTTTGGTGAAAGCACATGCCTTTTATTACTGCCCAGTTAAAAGCCTCAAAGCCCAATAAACTCTCTATTTTTACTTCATAGATACTGAATACCAAGCTTATTTGGACATAGGTATTTCTACCTACATGTATCAGAAGGGATAAAAGTTAACAATCTAGTTAGCCATACCAACAACTAATAGATAGTCCATAAAATCACATGCAATAAAATAACAATAGGAAAAAAGACATTAATGAAAAGAAACACAAGTTTCTTAAGTGTAAAATTCAGTCTATTGAGATTAAACATATATCTTCACAAAATTAAGCATGAAATGTCTGATACTCCAGTTTGATACCCCAACTACTCTTCTCTGTACCCTAAAGTGCCAACTTCAAGCCTCTCAGGAGAGAAGCCATTGATAGGACTCATGAACGCCATCTTTCATTCCAAAGATCCAGCCTTTTATGGCTGACCAAATTATCACTTGAAAACAGCCCCACAGCCATTTATTCCTGCAATCATGGCTATAACTTAAGCTCTCACAAAGCCTGGAAAATAAAAATGTTTATTTGGATTATAAAAACAAACAGAGCAAAAAGGCTGATGGAAATTCACTACTTGAAGTGCTGGTCAAGTACATAATGGAGAAAGCCTCCTGGTTTCCAGTGATCTTGGTGACCACATGGGCAATTCCTGGAAGCAAAGGACTTAGCAACAAGCAAAGCAAGCAAAGGACTTGCCCACTTAATTCTTAAATACTTTCCTATTTTAGCCCTTTATTAAATATTTAGGACTTTCAGACAATCAGATGAAGCAAGATGAAGTTGAATTTTTAGATGGAAGTATAGCTGGCTTAAAACTCAACATTCAAAAAACTAAGATCGTGGCATCTTAGTCCCATCACTTCATGGCAAATAGAAGGGGGGAAAGTAGAAGCAGTGACAGACTTTATTTTCTTGGGCTCCAAAATCACTGTGGACGGAGACTGTAGCCATGAAATTAAAAGACTTGCTCCTTGAAACAAAAGCTATGACAAGAAAGCAAAGACATTACTTTGCCAACAAAGGTCCATCTGGTCAAAGCTATGGTTTTTCCAGTAATCACGTATGGATGTGAGAGCTGGACTATAAAGAAAGCTGAGCACTGAAGAATTGAGGCTTTTGAACTGTGGTGTTGGAGAACACTCTTGAGAGTCCCAAGAGATCTCCTTGACTGGAGATGAAACCAGTCAATCCAAAAGGAGATCAATCCTGAATATTCATTGGAAGGACTGATGCTGAAGCTGAAGCTCCAATACTTTGGCCACCTGATGTGAAGAACTGACTCATTAGAAGAGACCCTGATGCTGGGAAAGAGTGAAGGCATGAGAAGAAGGGGACGACAGAGGATGAGATGGTTGAATGGCATCGACAACTCTGAAAGAACCAAGAGAAAATGATTCATCACCTCCAAGAGAGGCTCCACAAGGTTATTAGTGGATTTCTAAGCAGAAACCTTGCAGTCAGAAAGAAGTCAGTTGATATATTCAAAATTCTGAAAGTAAAAAAAGAACTACCAACCATTTGTAATAACGGCAGAGTGTCTCATCTAGTAACAAGCTGTTTGTCAGCAGAATGATAAGTGACAGATTTAAGGGAAAGAGGATTCAGTTCAATTGGACAGAAGTTTATAATCCTTGGTGACTTGGTCAACACTAGGCACAGAAGTAGAAAACAAAATCCCTTTTCTCAAGGAACCTACAATGTTTTAGAAAAATTTAATCTTATGTAAGAAAATGAAACAATATGAGGAAATAACTGTAATGCCATAACAGGCATTGTGATAATAGATTCTGTGACTTTTCATGAATAAGGAATGCTTGTGAAATTTGTGGAACTTGAAATACTGGTAGAATTGTGCCAAAAGGAATGAAGGTGACATTTCTAGATCTCAACCTTGTTACATGAAGAACGCTGTGAATAACTAAAAGATTAAAAATCAACTTGGTTAGAAAGAGTCTAGCCTATTACCTTCATGGATCACAGCCTTGTCATAGCAAAGGAGCTTGTGTAACTCAATGAAGCTATAAGCCAAGCAGTGCAGGGTCGCTCAAAACAGATGGGTCATGTTTTAATGCTCCCTCGCGGGTCGACCCCAGACGTGTGCATCCTCCGGTATGTCCCCGAATTCGCCTGTGCCAGTGTTCAGCTACGTGTGGTATAACTTAGGGCAGCATGTTGTGAAGAAATGGGGGCTGAGTGGCTCACGCCATCAGGAATTTCAACCTAGTGAACCGAGCAGAACAGGGAAGAATGAAGCCCTCCCCTGCTCCCAGGCACCCCTCCTGTGAGAGCAGATGAGCAACCATCCAGAAATTAAGGGACAAATTGACAGAAAAGATGAAAAACTGCTGTCATTACTAAAAGATGTGTATGTTGATTCCCAAGATCCCTTGTCTTCTTTAGGATGCCGGCACACATCAGAAGCCTAAGGAGTTCAGGTTGCTGAAAGAACATCAGTTTGACATGATGAAAGTTAAGAACATTCCCACAGGCAAAATTTTAATTGTTAGAGGCATTGACACTTCTCAGTAATCATAAACTTTATCCAGAAACGTGGACTGCTGAGAAAATAGCTGAAGAATACCATCTAGAACACCAGATGTAAATAGCCTTCTCAAATATTTTGTTTATTTTGAAGTAGAAATCTTCCCCCCTGAAGGCAAGAAAACAATACAATCAAAATGAAGAATCTTTACAGGACTTTTCCTGTTTGCATCCCCGTTCCCTGTTTATTTTCCTCATTTGTAGCATATTAAGTTATATAAATAACAAAAAAAGAAAGAAAGAAAGATGGGTCATAGTTCTGGCAAAATGTGGTGCACTAGAGTAGGAAATGGCAACTCATTCCAGTAGTCTTGCTTGGAGAACCCCATGGACAATTGTGCTCATTTCACATGCTAGCAAAGTAATGCTCAAAATCTACAAGCTAGGCTTCAGTTCTGAACCAAGAACTTCCAGATGTACAAGCTGGGTTTTGAAGAGGCAGAGGAACCAGAGATCAAACTGCCAGCATTCTATAGATAGCAGAGAAAGCAAGAGAATTCCAGAAAAAAAAAAAATCTACTTCTGCTTCATTGATTATGCTAAAGCCTTTGACTATGTGGATCACAACAAACTGAGGAAAATTCTTAAAGGGATGGGAATACCAGACCACCTAACCTGCCTCCTGAGAAACTTGTATGCAGGACAAGAAGCAACAGCTTGTGAAATCTGTGGGATTTGAAATATTGGTAGAATTGTGCCAAAAGAAATGAATGTAAAATTCCTAGATCTCAAATTTGCTACCTCAAGAACACTGAATAATTAAAGTTTCAAAATGAGCTTGGTTTAGAAAGAGTCTGGCCTATTCCCTTCATGGATCACAGCCTTGTCGTGGCAGAGGGGCTTATATAACTCAGTGAACCAGACATGAAACAACTGACTGCTTCCAAACTGGGAAAGGAGTACAGAAGGCTGTATATTGCCACACTGCTTATTTAACTTTATGCAGAGTCTATCATGCAAAATGCTGAGCTGGATGAATCACAAAGCTGAAATAAGACTGCCAGGAGAAATACCAACATCAGATATGCAGATGATAACCACTATAATGGAAGGAAGTGAAAAAGAACTAACGAGACTGTGGATAAGGATGAAATAGGAGAGTGAAAAAGCTGGCTTGAAACTCAACATTTAAAAAAACAAAGATTATAGCATCTGGTCCCATCACTACATGGCAAATAGAGAGGGGAAAAGTAGAAGTAGTGACAGATTTTATTTTCTTGGGCTCCAAAACCATTGCAGACAGTGACTGCAGCCATGAAATTAAAAGACACTTGCTCCCTAGAAGGAAAACTATGTCAAACCTAGATAGTGTATTAAAAAGCAGAGACATCATTTTGCTGACAAAGGTCCCCAGAGTCAAAGCTATGGCTTTTCCAGTAGTCATGTACATATGTGAGAGTTGGACCATAAAGAAGGCTTAGCACCAAAGAATTGATGCTTTCTAATTATGTGCTGGAGAAGACTCTTGAGAATCCCTTACACAGCAAGATCAAGCCAATCAACCCGAAAGGAAATCAACCCTGAATATTCATTGAAGGACTGTTGCTGAAGCTCTAATACTTTGGCCACCTGATGCAAAGAGACGACTCATTGGAAAAGACCCTGATGCTGAAAAGATTAAAGCCAAAAGGAAAAGGGGTTGGCAGAGGATGAGATGTTTAGATAGCATCACCAACTCAATGAACATGAATTTGAGCAAACTCTGGGAGATAATGGAAGACAGAGGACCCTGCTGTGCTGCAGTCCACAGGGTCAAAGAGTCAGACACAGCTTAGTGACTGAAAAACAAAACAAACAAAAAAACAAACCAAGAATACCATACCCAGCCACACTGTCCTTTAAAAATGAAGGAGAAATATTTTCACAGATAAACAAAAGCTGAGGGAGTTCACACTGCTCCACCTTTTTATAAGAAATGCTAAAAGGAGTTCTTTCATTGAAATGAAATAATTACTAGATATAACATGAAACTCATGAAACAATAAAGCTCAATGATAAGGGGAAATATATAGGCAAATCTAAAATACTGAAATACTTCAATGGTACTATATGTACTTTTAGTTCTGGTACAGAATTTAAGAAGACTAAAGCATAAAAAATGTAAAATATGTTGATGAATATACAATCCAAAAGGATGTAACTTGTGACTTCAATAACATGAGGTGTTGGAGGAAGAGATAAAACAGAAGTTTTTGTATGAGACTGAAGTTTTTATCAGCTTAAAATAGATTATGTTGCACATGAACCCCATAGTAACCATAAAGAAAATGACTATGAAAGATACTCAAAAGAAAATGAGAACTGAGTCAAAGCATGTCCGTAGAAAAAAATTTACAAAACACAAAGGAAAAACAGCAGAAAGGTGGGGGGGAAGCTACAAGAAAACTGTGAATTCTTCTGTATCAATAGTTACTTTAAATGTAAGTGAATTAAACTTCTCATCAAAAGACATACTGTAACCAAACAGATTAAATAAAAAAAAAAAGCTCCAGTAATATAGTGTATTCAAAATACTGGCCTAAGATGGTAACCTAAGACAGTAGCCATATGTATGTTAGACAAAATACACATAAACTGAAAAACTGTCACAAGAAACATATAAGGATATTATATAAAGACAAAGGATATATTCACTAGGAAAATATATCAATTACAAGTATATATGCCCTGAACATCAAAGCACCCAAATACGTGAAGTACCTGATGTGAAGAGCCAACTCATTGGAAAAGACTCTGATGCTGGGAAAGATTGAGAGCAGGAGGAGAAGGGGGTGACAGAGGATGATATGATTGGATGGCATCATCAACTCAATGGACATGAGTTTGAGCAAACTCCAGGAGCAAAGTTAATGAAGTTAGTGAAGGACAGGGAAGCTTGGCACACTGCAGTCCATGGGATTGCAAAGAGTCAGACATGACTGAGTGACTAAACAACAACAAAGGGAGAAATTTGTAGCAAAACATAATGCTTAGAGAATTTAGTGCAGTGTTTTCAACAGTGGATAGAGAAATTAAACAATATTAGTAAGGAAACAAGATTTGAACAACACTGTATACCAAATAAATATAACATCACCTAACAGCAGAAAAATTGTCCTCATCTCAAATATACAGTGAACATTCTCCAGGATACATTACATGTTAGGTTACAAAACAAATACAAATTTAAGAAGACTGAAATCATACCAAGTATTAATATCCTTTCAGACCAAAATGGAATGAAACTTGAATTCAAAAGTGAAAAGGAAAGTAGAAAATCCACAAAAGGGAGGCTAAATGACATAGTTGATATACAATGTTCTATAAGTTACAGGTATACAATATAGTGAGTGATTCACAATTTTTAAAGGTTATGCTCCATTTATAGTTATAAAATATTGGCTATATCCCATGTTGTACAATATATCCTTGTAGTTTATTTTATTCATAATGGTTTGTACCTCTCCTTCCTTGCCTCTCCCCATTGGTAACAACTAATTTGTTCTATATATCCATGAGTCTGTTTTTCATTATATTCACTAGCTTGTTGTATTTTCTAGATTCCATATATAAGTGATATCATGCAGAGTTTAACTTTCTCTGCCTGATTTATTTCACTTAGCATAATAGCATGCAAATCCATTCATGTTGCTGCAAATGACTAAATTTCATTCTCTTTTATGACTGAACAGTATTCCATTGCATATATATGCCACATCTCCTATATTCATTCATCTGTTCATAAACACTTAGGTTGCTTCCATATATTGGCTATTTGAAATAATGCTGCTACAAACATTGGGATGCATTTATCTTTTCAAATTAGTGTTTATTTTTCTTCTGGACATATTCCAGAAGTGAAATTGATGGATCATATGCTAATTCAATTTTTAGTTTTTGTTTTTTGGGTTTTTTTTTGTTTTTGTTTTGTTTTTTTCAGAAACCTCCATAATGTTTTTCACAGTGGCTGCACCAATTGACATTCCCACCAACCATATACATTATCACCAGTATTTGTCATTTGTGTACTTTTTCATAATAGCCATTCTGACATGTGGGCTTCCAGGTGGTGCTAGTGGTAAAGGACCCACCTGCAAATGGGAGATCTGGGTTTGATCCTTTGCTCTGGAAGATCCCCTGGAGAAGGACATGGCAACCCACTCCAGTATTCTCACCTGGAGAATCCCATGGACAGAGGAGCCTGGAGGACTACAGTCCATAGGGTCACACAGAGTCAGACACAACTGAAGCAACTTAGCATGCACATTCTGACAGGTGCTAATACCTCATTGTGGTTTAGACTTACATTTTCCTGATGTTTACCAATCAAGCAAAACATTTTGAACAACAATGCATCAAAGAAGAAATCAAGAAATGGAAAACACTTTATACAAAGAAAATGAAAACACCACATTCCAAAATTGATTGGATACAGCATAGTTAAGAGAGAAGTTTATAATAAACACCCGTATTAAAAAGGAAAAATAACTCAAATAAGCAACCTAAGATTATATCTCAAGGAACTAGAAAAAAGAAAAAATACAAAGCCAAAAGTTGCAGAAGAAAAGAATGAAGATTACATCAGAAATAAGTAAAACAGAGCATAAACATATGAAAAAAAAAAATCAAAACTAAAGTTTTGTTTAAAGATCAACAAAATTGACAAGCTGTTAGCTATTCTAAGAAAAAATGCAATTCTAAAAGATTATAATTTTGAAATAACTATATATTACAGGAAAAAGTAAATGAATAAATTTATATTTGTGGAAGCAAGGCAAGGAAAGGAAATCACAAATATAAATACTAATGGTGAGAAAGAACACTATGTGGTGAATTTTAATTGTAAATAAAAAAAGCAAGAGAGTTCCAGGAAAACATCTATTTCTGCTTTATTGACTATGCCAAAACCTTTGACTATGTGGATCACAACAAACAGTGGAAAAGTCTTCAAGAAATGGAAATACCAGACCACCTGACCTGCCTCCTGAGAAATCTGTATGCAGGTCAAGAAGCAACAGTTAGAACTGCACATGGAACAATAGACTGGTTCCAAATCGGGAAAGGAGTACATCAAGGCTGTATACTGTCACTCTGCTTATTTAACTGATATGCAGAGTACATCATATGAAATGCCGGGCTGGAAGCACAAACTGGAATCAAGATTGCCAGGAGAAATACCAATAACCTCAGATAGGCAGATGACACCACCCTTATAGCAGAAAGTGAAGACGAGCTAAAGAGCCTCTTAGCGAAAGTGAAAGAGGAGAGTGAAAAATTTGGCTTAAAACTGGACATTCAGAAAACTAAGATCACGGCATCTGGTCCCATCATTTCATGGCAAATAGATGGGGAAACAATGGAAACAGTGACAGACTTTATTTTGGGGGGCTTCAAAATCACTGCAGATGGTGACTGCAGCCATGAAATTAAAAGATGCTTGCTCCTTGGAAGAAAAGCTATGACCAACCTAGACAGCATATTAAAAAGCAGAGCTATTACTTTACCAACAAAAGTCCGTCTGGTCAAAGCTATGGTTTTTCCAGCAGCCATGTATGGATGTGAGAGTTGGGCTATAAAGAAAGCTGAGCGCCAAAGAATTGATGCTTTTGAACTGTGGTGTTAGAGAAGACTCTTGAGAGTCCTTTGGACAGCAAGGACTGTCCATTCCATCCTAAAGGAAATCAGTCCTGAATATTCACTGGAAGGATTGATGTTGAAGCTGAAACTCCAATACTTTGGCCACCTGATGCAAAGAACTGACTCATTAGAAGAGACCCTGATGCTGGGAAAGATTGAAGGCAGAAGGAGAAGGGGATGACAGAGGATGAGATGGTTGAATGGCATCACCGATTCAATGGACATGAGTTTGAGTAAGCTTCCGGAGTTGGTAATGGACAGGGAAGCCTGGCGTGCTGCAGTCCATGGGGTCACAAGGAGTTAGATATGACTGAGTGACTGAACTGAACTGATAATCTTCTTACTTTTATTCAGAGATAAATTTAGCAAGATGATAGACTAGAAATCTCTGGTTTCTGTTCTCTCATAGCAACATTGAAAAGAAAACCAACTAGAGTCTTGCTTCAATAACTTTATAAAAGCTCTCAAAAACAAAGATCTCCAGCAAACAAACAAATATGCAATCAAAGAAAAAACACATTCAAAATGTTAGGAAATTTCATAGTATTTTGGTGTCTACACTTAGATTGCTGAGGCATCCATTTTACACTTCAGAGAGAGTTCTAATAAACACATTGCTGACCTTGTGACGAGCTAAAGACTAGCGCTCTTCCCTCAGGCTTCTTCTAGAGACCTTGGTTGGGTTCCATAAGTGACCATTGGAGCCCCTGGGTTTGTTTGTTTTTTAATATTTCTTTCCATCCTTTGAATTCAACAAGAAATAATGAGCCTACAAAACCCTAGGCCCTCACCCTGAACCTCAGTAAAAGCCTAGGCTTGTGCATGCGTATTCTCTCTCTCTCTGTGCACCTCACTGTCCCCACCTACACCTTGCTGTTTGGGCATTATGTTCATTTCCAGGTCCTGTTGATAATAGGCTTTTCTTTTTTTCTAAGTTTCCTAATGAATATTGCTGAAAAAGCATCTTGCAATTGTAATAACGATCACAAGGTCAGGTCTAAACACAACACTGGTGACTGATAGCCTGCAACTGGCACGAAACAAAAGACTTCTTATGAAATGGTTTTGGAAAAGCAGTGTATTTGGGCAAAAGAATGAAGTTGGGTCTCTTAACGTATAGCATGTATAAACATTCACTCAAAATGGATCACAGATTTAAATTTTAGAGTTAAAAGCATAAGTTATTAGATGAAAATATAGGGTGAAAGATTCAGGACACTGAATTGGCAATGGTTTATGGATATGAAGCCAAAAGCACAGACAGCAAAAGAAAAAAATCAATACATTGGATTTCATTAAAATCAAAAACTTTTTTGCATTAACGACACTACCAACAGAGTACAAAGGCAATAGGAGAAAGTACTACAAAATCAAATAAATGACAAAGTATTAATATCCAGAATATATAAAGAACAACTACAACTCAGATAGGCTCTGAGTATTAACCAGGTGAAACTTAAACCAGCCCCCTGGACTTCCCACAGATGTTTTATATCATTGAAAATGTGATCTACTCTAATCCCTCTGGTTAGAAGGAAGAAACTGGGCTGCTGTCTCCGAGGGTAGCATGCTGAGAAGGTGTGATAAGGAAAACAAAACACCTACAACTCAACCCAAAAAAAACCAACCTTATTTTTAAGTGGGCAAAGAACTTTAGTAGAACTTTCTCTAAATATGTACAAGTGACAAAAAGAATATGAAAAAGTGACCAACATCACTTACTCATCATTACAGAAATGCAAATCAAAACCACAACGAGTTATCACTTGCCATGCATTCAGATAACGAATGTGGGGGAAAACGACAAGTGTTGATGAGCATATGAAGAAATTGGAAACTTAAGCATGGTTGGTGGGAAGAGAACATGTTGGAACCACTCTGGAAAATGCTGTGGCAGTTCATCAAAAAATAAATATAGAATTAAAATACAATCCAGAAAGTCTATTTCTGAGTATATCAAAAGGATTAAAAATAGGGACTTGAAATAATATTTGTACACCTATGACTATAGCAGCAATATTCATAATAACCAACAGATCAGAGCAACCCTCATTTCCACTGAAGGATGAATGGATAAATGAAATGTTGCATAAACATACAATGGAATATTATTCAAATTTAAAAATGAAGAAAATTTTTCTTCTAGGTCCTACTATATAGCACAGAGAATCACATTCAATATCCTGTGATAAACCATAATGGAAAAGAATATGTATGTACAACTGAGTCACTGCTGTATGGTAGAAATTAAACACAACATTGTAAATCAACTATACTTCAATAATATCTTTAAAAAGAAAATTTTTCTATTGTTTTATTTATATTTATTAAGATATAATTGACAAAACTGTATACATTTATAAGTGATAATTTCACATAGGTATATATTGTGAGATGATCATCACAAAATAATTAACACATCCATTCTGCAGTTATTTTTGTGAGTGTGTACTGTAAGGACGCTTATGATTTCTCTTAGAAAATTTCAAAAATACAATGCAGTTTTATTAGCTATAGTTATTCTATTGTATATTAGAGCACAAATTATTTATGTATAACTGAAAATGTGTACCCTTTGACCAGCATCTCATTTTCCCTATCCTCTGAGCCCCTGGCAACCATCATTCTTCTAGTTCCATAAATTTAACATTTTTTTTCTTTTTAGGTTCCATATATACATGATATCACACCGTATTTGCCTTCCTCTATCTGATTTAAGCATACAGCCTTGCAGTTTCATCCATGTTGTTGCAATAGAGGGATTTCCTTAAATTTTAAAGATAAATTATACACACACACACATACACAAAAGGGAATATCACATCTTCTTTACTCATGGACACTTAGGTTGTTTCCATGTCTTTGCTATTATTGATGCTGTAATGAAAATCGGGGAGCAGATATCTCTCTGAGATAGTGATTTCACTCCCCTTAGGATAGATACACAAAAATGTTCAGATCAAATTTTTAATTTTCTGTAGAACCTCCATACTGTTTTCTATTATGACCATACCAACCTACATTCCCACCTTCTGCATACAAAGGTCCCCTTTTCTCCACATATTCATCAAGATTTATTATCTCCTGTATGTTTTTTATACTAGCCATCCTAACACCTGTGAGGTAATATCTCATTGTGGTTTTGATTTGAATTTCCTTGATGATTCGCACTGTTGCACATCTTTTCACATACTCTTGGTTACTTCTTGTCTTCTTTGGAGAAATGTTTATTCGGGTCATTTGCTCCTTTTTTATTTAAGTTACTCTTTTCTTTCATTATTACATTTATTAGGTTTTTTTATTTCATTCTCCACCAAATTTTTATTTGGACATGTCTATCAGCTGCCCATGAAAAAGTCATCAATACAATTTTGTCTTTGTCTTTTAAAGTTGATTGCAGTAGCATCTTTGTTGATTAATAATTTTTAATAAAGTAAGACTTTCCAAAATGAAGTTGAAAATCTTTTTTTTTTTTTAGTTTTTAAAATTATTTTTTCTGTGTATTTGTATTTTTATTGTTTTTTATTTAAATTTATTTATTTTAATTGGAGGCTAATTACTTTACAATATTGTATTGGTTCTGCCACACATCAACATGAATCCGCCATGGGCGTACACGTGTTCCCCATCCTGAACCCCACCCCCACCTATTTATTAGGTTTTTAACAGAATTTGTTGCATGCAGCTAAAGCTGCTCCAGAGAAGGCAATGGCACCCCACTCCAGTACTCTTGCCTGGAGAATCCCATGGATGGAGGAGCTTGATAGGCTGCAGTCCATGGGGTCACTAAGAGTCGGACACGACTGAGAGACTTGACTTTCACTTTTCACACATTGGAGAAGGAAATGGCAACCCACTCCAGTGTTCTTGCCTGGAGAATCCCAGGGACGGGGGATCCTGGTGGGCTGCCGTCTATGGGGTTGCACAGAGTCGGACACTACTGAAGCAACTTAGCAGTAGCAGCAGCTAAAGCTGCTCAATGCAACTAAATACAATAGGAGTTGAATAACGTATGAAAACAAATAATTTGTTTCATAAAACTTTAGCAAAATCCGTACTTTAATAATACTGTATCACATGTTAATTTCCTTTTTTTTTTTTTTTTACAACATAGTATTTCTTCATAGTCTCAGAATTGGATTAGAAGTTTCAAACCTCAAATTTTTTATTTAAAAAAAATCACTTAGATAATAAATTTTCTAGACTTTTAGCAGTAATACTAGATGCCAAAATACATGGAACTACATCAAAGTTTTGAGTGAATACACTTTTGAGTACCACCACCATACTGTTTTGATGACTACAGTCCTTGTAGTATATGTTGAAATTAGGCACTGTGGTGCCTTCAGATTTCTTTTTCTTGTGCAAGATTGCTTTGACTATTCAGAGTATTTTATGGTTCTACATTTATTTTAGGATTTTTTCCCTATTTCTAGGAATTACATCATTGGAATTTTGATAGGAATTTCATCGACTCTGTAGATGGCTTTGGGTAGTATGAAACACTTTAGCAATATTAATTCTTCTAATTCATGAACATGGAATATCTCTGGATTTATTTGTAACTTCAATTTTTCACTATTTTTTAAGTTTTCAGTGTATAGGTCTTTTACCTCTTTGGTTAAATTTATTCCTAAGTATTTTATTCTTTTTTCTGATGCTATTATAATGAGATTATTTATTTCTTTTCCAGATAATTCCTTGTTATAGAAATGCATTCAATATGATGATTTTGTATCCTGAAATTTCACTGAGATTTGAAGGGTTTTTTCCTCCTCCTAGGAAATAAGTCATTTTCTCTGTAAACGTTGATATAACGTTGCTCATGTAACAGTGTGGGCTTTTCTCTCTTGTAAGTGATGATAAATGTTTTTGAACACTGGAGCATCTGCAGAACCTTTTTCAGTTGAGATATAATTGACATGCATACCACATGTAGATGTATAACACAATGATTTGATATGTGTATGTACTGAAAAATTATCACCACAATTAATCTAATTAACATCCACTGCCACACATATATTTTTTTCCTCTTGTGAAGATAACTTTTGAGATCTACTCTTGAATGTACTGATCATTTATTTGAGTCTTTGGGGTTTCCTATATAGAGGATCATAACATCTGCAAATAGCAGTTTACTTACTCCCTCCCATGTTAGATGCCTTTTATTTCTTTTACTTACCTAATTTCTTTGGCTAAAATTTCCTGTACTATGTTGAATAGGGTTAGTGAGAAAGTGGTCATTCTTGTCTTGTTTCTGACCTTAGAGGAAAAGTTTTCAGCCTTTCACTCTTAGGTATAATATAAGTTATGGGCTTGTCATATATAGCATTTATTATGTTGAGGTACATTTCTTCTACACCTAATTTGTTGCATCTTTAACATGAAATAATGTATTTTGTCAAATGCAACATTTGTCAAATTTTTGTCAAATGCAACATTTGTCAAATTTTTGTCAAATGTTTTGAGATGATTTGACTTTATTTATTCTATTAAGGAAGCATATCATTTTTATTGATATGTGCATGTTGACTCATCCTTACATCCCAAGGACAAATTCTAATTGATCATGTTGTATGATCCTTTTCATATGCTGTTGAATTTGGTCTGCTGGTATTTTGCTGATGAGCAACACAATATTGTGACACTTACCCCCCAGGAGTGCAGTCAAGTTCCCACAATAAATATCACAGAAAAATCTTCATGTGCCTTTGCCAGGAGGATGGCAAAAGAAACCATTTCAAAATACACCAGAGCATTCTCTTATTCTTAACAAGGCATATAGTCAGGAGAAAATAATTAATCAGATCCAGATCCTAGCCGGCTGGGTTACTATCAGAACCTAAGTGACCTGGGAGAGACAAATCCCTAACTAAAACCAGCTCTAGCCTTCCATGTGGGAGAAGGAAAATACCAACTCTAGCCCACTCTACCCATCCTCTTCTACAAAAGATGAACAAAAGAAACTGAGAAATTGTGAAACTCACAGTCCAGGGGCATAGGCTAACAACTAGAAGATTGAGACCTAATCACAGGATGACAAAATGCATCCTCTACCTTCATACCTTATTGTTGTTGTTTAGTCACTCAGTCGTGTCCGACTCCTTGCGGCCCCATGTACTGTAGCCTGCCAGGCTCCTCTGTCCATGGGATTTCCCAGGCAAGAGTACTGGTATGGATTGCCATTCCCTTTTCCAATGATTTTCCCCACCCAGGGGACAAACTGCATCTCCTGCACTGGCAGGCAGATTCTTTACAACTAAGCCACCTGGGAAGCCCCCCATACCTTATTACCACATTCAGTCAAGTTCAGTTGCTCAGTCGTGTCTGACTCTTTGCAACCCCATGAATCGCAGCACACCAGGCCTCCCTGTCCATCACCATCTCCCGGAGTGCACTCAAACTCACGTCCATTGAGTCAGTGATGCCATCCAGTCATCTCATCCTCTGCCGTCTCTCTTTCCTCCTGCCCCCAATCCCTCCCAGCATCAGAGTCTTTTCCAATGAGTCAACTCTTCACATGAGGTGGCCAAAGTACTGGAGTTTCAGCTTTAGCATCGTTCCTTCCAAAGAACACCCAGGGCTGATCTCCTTTAGAATGGACTGGTTGGATCTCCTTGCAGTCCAAGGGACTCTCAAGAGTCTTCCCCAACACCACAGTTCAAAAGCATCAATTCTTCGGCGCTCAGATTTCTTCACGGTCCAACTCTCACATCCATACATGACCACTGGAAAAACCATAGCCTTGACTAGACGGACATTTGCTGGCAAAGTAATGTCTCTGCTTTTGAATACGCTATCTAGGTTGGTCATAACTTTTCTTCCAAGGAGTAAGTGTCTTTTAATTTTATGGCTGCAGTCACCATCTGCAGTAATTTTGGAGCCCAAAAAAATAAAGTCTGACACTGTTTCCAAGGTTTCCTCATCTATTTCCCATGTAGTGATGGGACCAGATGCCATGATCTTCATTTTCTGAATGTTGAGCTTTAAGCCAACTTTTTCACTCTCCTCTTTCACTTTCATCAAGAGGCTCTTTAGTTCCTCTTCACTTTCTGCCATAAGGGTGGTGTCATCTGCATATCTGAGGTTATTGATATTTCTCCCAACAATCTTGATTCCAGCTTGTACTTTATCCAGCCCAGCGTTTCTCATTATGTACTCTGCATAGAAGTTAAATAAGCAGGGTGACAATATACAGCCTTGACGTACTCCTTTTCCTATTTGGAACCAGTCTGTTGTTCCATGCCCAGTTCTAAGTGTTGCTTTCTGACCTGAATATAGGTTTCTCAAGAGGCAGGTCAAATGATCTGGTATGCCCATCTCTTTCAGAATTTTCCACAGTTTATTGTGATCCACACAGTCAAAGGCTTTGGCATAGTACCAAAGGTTTATCTAGTCAAAGCTATGGTTTTTCCAGTAGCCATGTATGGTTGTGAGAGTTGGACCATAGAGAAAGCAGAGCCTCAAAGAATTGATGCTTTTGAACTGTGGTGTTGGAGAAGACTATTGAGAGTCCCCTGGACTGCAAGGAGGTCCCACCAGTCCATCCTAAGGGAGATCAGTCCTGGGTGTTCATTGGTAGGACTGATTTTGAAGCTGCAACTCCAGTACTTTGGCCACCTGATGCGAAGAGCTGACTCATTTGAAAAGACCCTTGTGCTGGGAAAGATTGAGGGCAGGAGGAGAAGGGGATGACAGAGGATGAGACGGTTGGATGGCATCATCAACTCAATGGACATGGGTTTGGGTGGACTCCGGGAGTTGGTGATGGACAGGGAGGCCTGGCATGCTGCAGTTCATGGGGTCACAAAGACTCGGACATGACTGAGCGACTGAACTGAACTGATGCCTACAAAGTTGATAACCTAGAAGAAATGGACAAATTTCTTTAAAGACACAATCTTCCAAAACTCACACAAGAAACAACAGACAAAAAACAGAAGAGGATGTCAGAAGAGAGGTCCTGTGTTCCTCTCTCCCAACAACAACAACAACAACAAATCAGTAACTATAGATCAAAGAAAATAGTGCAGAGAAAGTGCTAAACTACAACGTAGCAGCATCAAAATCGATGTACAGCTCAAAACTTGAGGAAGGTCACATAGAAAAGCATAAGAATCATATTACTTTGTCTCATTCATTTCCCAAGAGCATCATGGCACCACAAGGGATCCCCTCAGAGGAATTTCACATCAAGGAAAAGGAGATCAGAAAGTCCCCAAAGAGCACAGGGAGATACTGAATTACAAGATATTCAATATCTTATAATAACCTATAATGGAAAAGGATCTGGAACATATATATATAACTGAATCACTTTGCTGTACACCTGAAACTAGCACAATATTGTAAATCAACTATATGTCAAAACAACAACAACAACAACAAAACAGAGCTCAGAAATAAACCCAGGCACCTACTGTCAATTAGTCTACCACAAAGGAGGCAAGAATATATTATACAATGGGGAAATGATAGTCTCTTCAGTAAGTGAAGCTGGGAAAACTGGACAGCTACATGTAAATATATGAAGATATTCTTACATTATATACAAAAATAAACTCAAAATCAAAGACCTCAATGTAAGACATGAAACCATAAAACTCCTAGAGGAAAGCATATTTAAAAGCTTGAAGCTCACAACACTGTTAATCAGCTGTACCTCAATACAAAATAAAAAGTTTAAAAAAAAAAAAAGCTTGACACAACTGACAAAGGATTAAACTCCAAAATATACAGGCAGCTCATGCAGCTCAATATCAAAAAAAAAAAAAAAAAAAACCCAAGATATGTAAACCAACAAAACAACAAGGCAACCTACTGAATGAAAGAAGGTACTTGCAAACAATATGCCCCAGTAAGGGGTTAATATCCAAACTAGATAAAGAATTCACACAACTTAGTATCAGTAAAAACAGAACCAACTTGATTTTAAAATGGGCAGAAGGCCTGAATAGGCATTTTTTCTGAAGAAAACATACAGATGGTACATGAAAAGATGTTCAAACTGGGCTCTGTAACAACCCAGATGGATGAGAGGGAGGTTTCAAGTGGAAGAGGACATATTCATACCTATGGGTGATTCATGTTGATTTTTGGCAGAAACCAAAAGAATACTGTAAAGCAATTATCCTTCAATTAAAAATAAATTTTAGTTTCTTTAGGTAGATATATTCCTAAGTATTTTATTCTTTTCGTTGCAATGGTGAATGGAATTGTTTCCTTAATTTCTCTTTCTATTGTCTCATTATTAGTGTATAGGAATGCAAGGGATTTCTTTGTGTTCATTTTATATCCTGCAACTTAACTATATTCATTGATTAGCTCTAGTAATTTTCTGGTGGAGTCTTTAGGGTTTTCTATGTAGAGGATCATGTCATCTGCAAACAGTGAGAGTTTTACTTCTTCTTTTCCAATCTGGATTCCTTTTATTTCTTTTTGTGCTCTGATTGCTGTGGCCAAAACTTCCAAAACTATGTTGAATAGTAATGGTGAGAGTGGGCACCCTTGTCTTGTTCCTGACTTTAGGGGAAATGTTTTCAATTTTTCACCATTGAGGATAATGTTTACTGTGGGTTTGTCATATATAGCTTTTATTATGTTGAGGTATGTTCCTTCTATTCCTGCTTTCTGGAGAGTTTTTATCATAAATGGATGTTGAATTTTCTGAAAGGCTTTCTCTTCATCTATTGAGATAATCATATGTCTTTTACTTTTCAATTTGTTGATGTGGTGTATTACATTGATTGATTTGTGGATATTGAAGAATCCTTGCATCCCTGGGATAAAACCCACTTGGTCATGGTGTATGATCTTTTGAAAGTATTGTTGGATGCTGATTGCTAGAATTTTGTTAAGGATTTTTGCATCTATGTTCATCAGTGATATTGGCCTGTAGTTTTCTTTTTTTGTGGCATCTTTGTCAGGTTTTGGTATTAGGGTGATGGTGGCCTCATAGAGTGAGTTTGGAAGTTTACCTTCCTCTGCAATTTTCTGCAAGAGTTTGAGTAGGATAGGTGTTGGCTTTTCTCTAAATTTTTGGTAGAATTCAGCTGTGAAGCCATCTGGACCTGGGCTTTTGTTTACTAGAAGATTTCTGATTATAGTTTCAATTTCCGTGCTTGTGATGGATATGTTAAGATTTTCTATTTCTTCCTGGTTCAGTTTTGGAAAGTTTTACTTTTCTAAGAATTTGTCCATTTCTTCCACGTTGTCCATTTTATTGGCATATAATTGCTGATAGTAGTCTCTTCTGATCCTTTGTATTTCTGTGTTGTCTGTTGTGATCTCTCCATTTTCATATCTAATTTTATTGATTTGACTTTTCTCCCTTTGTTTCTTGAAAAAGACCTATATATAGAAAACTGTAAAACACTGGTGAAAGAAATCAAAGAGGACACTAACAGATGGAGAAATATACCATGTTCCTGGATCAGAAGAATCAATATAGTGAAAATGAGTATACTACCCAAGGCAATCTATAGATTCAATGTAATCCCTATCAAGCTACCAATGGTATTTTTCACAGAGCTAGAACAAATAATTTCACAATTTGTATGGAAATACAAAAAACCTCGAATAGCCAAAGCAATATTGAGAAAGAAGAATGAACTGGAGGAATCAACCTGCCTGACTTCAGGCTCTACTACAAAGCCACAGTCATCAAGACAGTATGGTACTGGCACAAAGACAGAAATAGATATCAATGGAACAAAATAGAAAGCCCAGAGATAAACCCACACACCTATGGACACCTTATCTTTGACAAAGGAGGCAAGAATATACAATGGATTAAAGACAATCTCTTATACAGAGTGAAGTAAGCCAGAAAGAAAAACACCAATACAGTATACTAACGCATATATATGGAATTTAGAAAGATGGTAACAATAACCCTGTGTACGAGACAGCAAGAGACACTGATGTATAGATCAGTCTTATGGACTCTGTGGGAGAGGGAGAGGGTGGGGAGATTTGGGAGAATATCATTGAAACATGTATAATATCATGTATGAAACGAGTCGCCAGTCCAGGTTCAATGCGCGGTACTGGATGCTTGGGGCTGGTGCACTGGGCGACCCAGAGGGAGGGTAGGGGAGGGAGGAGGGAGGAGGGTTCAGGATGGGGAACACGGGTATACCTGTGGCAGATTCATTTCGATATTTGGCAAAACTAATACAATATTGTAAAGTTTAAAAATAAAATAAAATTTAAAAAAAATAAAGACAATCTCTTTAACAAGTGGTGCTGGGAAAACTGGTCAACCACTTGTAAAAGAATGAAACTAGAGCACTTTCTAACACCATACACAAAAATAAACTCAAAATGGATTCAAGATATAAACATAAGACCAGAAACTATAAAACTCTTAGTGGAGAACATAGGCAAAACACTCTCTGACATACATCACAGCAGGATCCTCTATGACCCACCTCCCAGAATATTGGAAATAAAAGCAAAAATAAACAAATGGAATCTAATTAAAATTAAAAGCTTCTGCACAACAAAAGAAACTATAAGAAAGGTGAAAAGACAGCCTTCAGAATGGGAGAAAATAATAGCAAATGGAGCAACTGACAAACAACTAATATCAAAAATATACAAGCAACTCCTGCAGCTCAATTCCAGAAAAATAACGACCCAATACAAAAATGGGCCAAATGTCTATTTAGTTAATAGACATTTCTCCAAAGAAGACATACAGATGGCTAACAAACATGAAAAGATGCTCAACACCACTCATTATCAGAGAAATGCAAATCAAAACCACAGTGAGGTACCATTTCACGCCAGTCAGAATGCCTGCTATCCAAAAGTCTACAAGCAATAAATGCTGGAGAGGTTGTAGAGAAAAGAGAACCCTCTTACACTGTTGGTGGGAATGCAAACTAGTACAGCCACTATGGAGAACAGTGTGGAGATTCCTGAAAAAACTGGAAATAGAACTGCCGTACGACAGCAATCCCACTGCTGGGCATACACACCAAGGAAACCAGAATTGAAAGAGACATGTGTATCCCAATATTCATCACAGTACTGTTTATAATAGCCAGGACATGGAAGCAACCTAGATGTCCATCACCAGATGAATGGATAAGAAAGCAGTGGTACACATACACAATGGAGTATTACTCAGCCATTAAAAAGAATACATGTGAATCAGTTCTAATGAGGTGGCTGAAACTGGAGCCTATTATGTAGAGTGAAGTAAGCCAGAAAGAAAAACACCAGTACAGTATACTAATGCATATATATGGAATTTAGAAAGATGGTAACAATAACCCTGTATGCAAGACAGCAAAAGAGACACAGATGTATAGAACAGTCTTTTGGACTCTG
>NW_011494601.1:2321056-2325805 GCF_000754665.1 Bison bison bison
AGGTTTATGCAGGATACAGGATGCTTGGGGTTGGTGCACTGGGATGACCCAGAGGGATGGTATGGGGAGGGAGGTGGGAGGGGGGTTCAGGATTGGGAACATGTGCACAACCATGGCGGATTCATGTTGATGTATGGCAAAACCAATACAATATTGTAAAATAATTAGCCTCTAATTAAAATACATAAATTTTAAAAATAGTAAAAAAAAATAAAATAAAATTATGATATTTCACCATTAAAAATAAATAAATACATTTAAAAAAATTATGTTCAATATCACTAATCATAAGGGAAATGCAAATCAAAACCACAGTATCTTACACCTGTCAGAATGCTTATTGACAAAAAAGACAAGATATAGCAAGAATTGATAAGGATGTGGAGAATGTAAGCTGGTGCAACCTCTGTGGAGAACACTATGGAGGTTCCTCAAAAAATTAAGAAAAAAACTATCATAAGATCCAGCAATTCCACTCCAGGGCATTTAACTGAAGAAAATAAAAACACTAATTTGAAAAGATACTTGAGCTGTAATGTTCACAGTAACATTATTTAAAATAGCCAAGATATGAAAGTCACCTAAGTGTCCATCAACAGATGAATAAAGATGTAGTATATATTTACAATGGAATATCAGTTAGCCATAAAAATGAATGAAATTTTCTCATTTGCAACCACATGAATGGACCCAGAGGATATAAGGCTTAATGAAATTATTTAATCTAAGACAAATACAGTATTTTTCACTTACATATGAATATAACAAATAAAACAAGTGAACAAATATAATAAAACAAAAAAACTCACAGATTCAGAGAACAAACTAATGGTTACCAGAGGGGAGGGGATGGGTATAGGGGCAAAACAGTAGTAGTTTATAACCTAAGAGTTACAAACTATTAGATATAAAATAAATTACAGGGATGTAATGTACAGCACAAGGAATAAGGTCAATTTTATAATAACCCTGTATGAAGTACATTCTATAAAAATACCTAGTTACTATGTTGTACACCTGAAACAAATATATCATGTCAACTATACTTCCATTGAAAAAAAAAGTCAAATCTATACTTGACTATATATAGTCAAATTAGAACAAATTAGAAATACATGGAATCCTTGGCAGAAATTGATAATATGTAATATAACATACTATAGTGAATGTGAAACAGGAAATGTAGACAGTGATGCCAGTTCCCACTATTCTGATGCTGTATTACTGCTATACTCAGTCAATGCAGAAAAGTCAGAAAAAAGAATAAGGATT
Source organism: Bison bison bison (assembly GCF_000754665.1). NCBI lineage: Eukaryota > Metazoa > Chordata > Mammalia > Artiodactyla > Bovidae > Bison > Bison bison. The sequence goes on from NW_011494601.1 coordinate 2,322,329, forward strand.
GTATAGAAATAAAAATGCCATCACACCATCTCACACCAGTCATGACGGCCATCATTAAAAAGTTTTCAAATAATAAATGTTGAAGAGGGTGTAAAGAAAAGGGAACCCTCTTACACTGTTGGTTAGAATGTTAACTGGTGCAACCTCTATGGAAAAGACTATGGGAGTATCTCAGAAAACAGAATTGTCATATGATCTAGCAATTCCACTCCTGGGCATATGTACAGATAAAACCATAATTTTTAAAAGATACATGAACCCCTATGTTCATAGCAGCACCATTTACAGCAGCCAAGACATGGAGACAACCTAAACGCCCATTGACAGATGGATGGATTGTAGGAGACAGGAAGAATAAAAGAAAAGGAGGCCCCGGCAAGGGCCGCAGAAGAAATGTATAATTATTGATAAACTGGATGCTATAAGGCATGAGACTCTTGGAACAAGTCCAGAGGGAACAGTTCATAGTCTTGAAAACAAGATATGATCCTGGGGTCCAAAAACCGACCCCAGACTGTTTCTCATCTGGCGTCTCAGAGTCACACGCTTCACGTATCTAGTGGAAAATCTATAGATAAGAATATTAGTCTTAGTTACTGATTTGTTATTGATTACCGTTTCTTAATTACTCAATGGTTAATGATCATTTTGTTCTTTGGCCCTGAAGGCCGCAGGAATTATAGTTGCACTCCCCGCATATTCTTTCACTCACAGCGGAAAGTCTAATAAAGCCGGCTTGGATTCAGTTTCAGCACCTTCTCCTTGCAGCGGTGTTGGTCCCGGATCCTCGCTTTTCTCTGGATTCTTGTGTCTCGTTTCTCATTCTCTCACCCTATCGCACTTTTGGAAACCCTACTTGTCCAGCCAGTCTCGACAATGCATAAAGATGATATGGTACATATATACAATAGAATACTACTCGACCATAAAAAAGAATGAAATAATGCCATTTGCAGAAACACAGATTGACCTAGAGATGATCACACTAAGTGAAGTAAATCGAAAAGAGAAAGACAAAAACCACATGATACCAGTTGTGCATGGAATCTAAAACACAGCACGAATGAGCATATCTATGAAATAGAAACAAACTCACATACATAGGGACAGACTTGTGGCTGCTAAAGGAGGGGGAAGGCCTGGGATCTGAGATAGGCAGATGCAAACTAGTATATACAGGATGGATAAACAAGGTCCTACTATACAGCACAGGGAACCATATTTAATATCCTGTGACAAACCATAAAGGAAAAGAACATGAAAAAGAATATGCATATTATAAAAGAACATATCTACACACATATATGTAACAGTCACTTTGCTGTACAGCAGAAGTTAACACAACATTCTAAAATAACTGTAACTCAATGAATTTTTTAAAAAGAAAATATACCAATTAGATCAAAAAAAGAAAAATGTCATCATGGACAGATGAGGTAATTTTGTACATATGCAATCCAATAAGATGCTAGTTTATTCACATTTATATAAGCTGTTTCATAATAAAGTTTTTTTTATACCTTTGCTTTTCCTCTTGCCCAAACGCAACTGTCCAGTGAATATAAACCCAGTCTACATTTTAAAAATGGTTGTTGTGTATACATGTATTTGTACCCAAGAATAATTACTACTTTATCCCTTATTTTCATAATTATCATACTATGAAACTAGGCAACTTGATGTTTCACTGAACATGATTCTGTATCCTGAAGCTCAAAATTATGAAAACCGTTTTAAAGTTGGAGGTTCACAGACACCAGGCCTTTCCTCAAAATCTCAGGTTAACAAGGCGACATGTAGATGCTCAACTGGGTACTCTCAGATCTGGTGACATCTCTTTGCTCTACATCCACAGGTGACTTGGTCACAATGCTCTGGAGTCCCAGGCAGCAGGTCTCAGTGAAGAGGGGATGCTGTGGGTTGCAAAGCTGATCCAGCATCCTCCTGGAGCTCTTTTATAGAGAATAATAGCTGGGCCTACAGCTCCACTGGCAGTTTCTGCATTAATTGGGGAAATCTCAGCGAGGGGTGCTACCTTCTAGATGTATGCAGACTAACTGATGTTGCTGGTTTTTCAGTCAGGGCTGCAGGGAAATATATGGCTGCTGCCCTGGCCCCACGGAGCCAGTTTTGCAACAGCAGCCTCACAGCCCTCGGATCCAAAGGCTACTGCAGTTGTGACCTTCACATTGCTTTTGTTTGTTTGGGTTTCAGCAGCTACTATATGAGGGTTGTCCTGCTGCTACTGTGTTTGTTGATTTTTTGTTCCATTCTCCAGCCCAGCTTTCTATGCTTTGCTATAAGCTGCCTGTTCTTGTTCAGTTGCTAAGTCAGGTCTGACTCTTGTAACCCCCATGGACTGTAGCCTGCCAGGCTCCTCTGTCCATGGGATTTTCCAGGCAAGAATACTGGAGCAGGTTGCCATTTCCTACTCCAGGGGATCTTCAGCTCTTGGAGCTTTCCTGAAGACAGTATTTGTAGGCTCTGGAGAGGTCTGTGCCTTTAGCTACTGTGTACATAACTATCGGATGATCTACAGCTTTTATTTTGGAAGCTTAGGATCATTTCTTGGTGCCATATTCTGTGAAGCTTCATGTCTGTTGTTTTCTAGTTGCTCTATATACAGGGAGGCATGGCCATCTGCTGAAAATGAGGGTATAGGAGGTGGGGTTGAGATGGGTTGAAGACAAGGTTGAAGTCTGTTAGATAAGGATGGAGATCATGGATTTTAGTAGCAGTTCAGAAGTGGGACTCATCTCCTGTCATCAGAGAGTTCAGTTGTTCCAAATTTTCACTGTCATAAACAGAAGAGAAGAAATTAATTCACTAAAAATAAACTTGAGTTTTCTTGTATGTGATTTCTTTTTCTTAAATTTTTATTTCATATTGGAGTTGTTCAGTCACTCAGTCATGTCTGACTCTTTGTGACCCCATGGACTGCAGCACGCCAGGTTTCCCTATCCCTCACCATCTCCTGGAGCTTGCTCAGACTCATACCCATTGAGTCTGTGATGCCATTCAACCATCTCATCCTCTGTCGTCCCCTTCTCCTGCCTTCAATCTTCCCCAGCATCAGTTCAGTTCAATTCAGTTCAGTCACTCAGTTGTGTCTGACTGTTTGCAACCCCATGGACCATAGCATGCCAGGCCTCCCTGTCCATCAACAATTCCCAGAGCTTACCCAAACTCATGTCCATTTAGTCGGTGATGCCATCAAACCATCTCACCCTCTGTCGTCCCTTTCTCCTCCTGCCCTCAATCTTTCCCAGCATCAGGGTCTTTTCAAATGGGTCAGCTCTTTGCATCAGGTGGCCAAAGTATTGGAGTTTCAGCTTCAACATCAGTTCTTCCAATGAATGTTCAGGACTGATTTCCTTTAGAATGGACTGGTTGGATCTCCTTGCAGTCCAAGGGACTCTCAAGAGTCTTCTCCAACACCACAGCTCAAAAGCATCAATTCTTCGGTGCTCAGCTTGC
>NW_011494601.1:2325905-2338849 GCF_000754665.1 Bison bison bison
CCAACACCACAGTTCAAAAGCATCAATTCTTCGGTGCTCAGCTTTCTTTACAGTCCAACTCTCACATCCATACATGACCACTGGAAAAACCATAGCCTTGACTAGACAGACCTTTGTTGGCAAAGTAATGTCTCTGGTTTTTGATATGCTGTCTAGGTTGGCCATAAATTTCCTTCCAAAGAGCAAGAATTTTTTAATTTCATGGCTGCAGTCACCATTTGCAGTGATTTTGAAGTCCAAGAAAATAAAATCTGTCACTGCTTCCATTGTTTCCCCACCTATTTGCCATGCCAATTAATAATGTTGTGATAGTTTCAGGTGAACAGCAAAAGGACTTATCCATATATTTACATGTATCCATTCTCCCCCAAACTCCCCTCCCATCCAGGCTGCCACGTAACATTGAATAGAGTTCCCTGTGCTATACAAGTAGGTCCTTGTTGGTTATCCATTTTAAATATAACTGTGTACAGGTCAATTCCAAACTCCCTAACCATCCTTTTCCCTCATCCTTCCCCACTGACAAACATAAATGTGTTCTTAGTCTGTGAGTTTGTTTCTGTTTGGTAATAAGTTCATGTGTATCATTTCTTTTTAGATTCCACATACAAGGGATGTCTTATGATATTGCTCCTCCTCTGACTTACTTCACTCAGTATGACACTCTCTAGGTCCACTGGAACCACATTCTTGGTCCCAGCAGCGGACCTTTGTAGACCCTTCATCACAAACCTACTGCATTTGGGAATTTGGTTGTTCTGCAGCTCCTTGCTGTATATCTTGCCCAAGAGGCACTGGCAGTGACCTGACCACTATTTGCTGAGGTACATGCTTAAGTTGAGAACAGACAGGCTCTCCATTAGTTTGAGAACACCCACCCAGCCAATGTGACTGAAGAGTGGGCATCTGCCAGCCTAAATCCCCATGATTCAGATGCATTAGAAGCTGATCCTGGAACTGCAGTTTCTCTTGGTAACTGAGGCTGCTATAGAGAACATAAGCAACCATTCTGCTGCTGTCCTTGAGATACTGGGTAATGACAACAGGCCTTCTGTTCCTGTTGCTGCTGCCTCTCCCTGAACATCACAAACATGGTGCAGAATGAAGGGCCTTGTATGCTGGCTTTCCCCTCTCTCAGGCCGGCCCCTCTCAAAACATGCTCGGAAGACTTAGGGGGATGGAGATAACTAATGAGAAACTACTGCACAGCACAGGGAACTCTACTCAGTGCTCTGTGGTGACCTAAATTGGAAGGAAATCCAAAAACAAGGGGACGTATATGTGGCTGATTCACTTTGCTGTACAGCAGAAATTGACACAGTAGTGTAAAGCAACGATACTTTAATAAAAATCTTAAAAAAAGAAAGATACCAATTTGTAGCTGGCAACTGGCTAGGCAGAACCAAGTTTACTTCCCATGTCACCTTGATACTCCAAAGCACAGCATGGCTCCTTTTCAATGCCTGGGACCAGGGTCACCTAAGCCATTCTGTTGACTGGGAATTCCCTGTGTCTCCAGAGAAGGACAGCCAGTTCTCCCCAGCAGAGCCTCCTGGGTGGAACAGAAGGTCTGTTAAGTGATGTAGTTGGGAGATTCTACCTGGGGATCCTGGAGGCTTAAATGTGAATGACCTTGAACAAGGAACTCACACAGTTTAATTGCAGCAAACATTCTGTGACTCTCTAGGTGGTAGCTGGGCATTTGTGTTCTGGAACCAGTTCTGAAGAGAATAGTATTTTACCAAATTTACTTATCTGGCTAAATTCTACAATGTATTTCCTTAATGTAGGAGATGATTTTGCAGTTAAGGCTAAGCATTTTCACTGACTTTCCTCCTGGCCTTGAGTAAGACAAAAAATAAAAGTCATCTTTCCCAAGGCTGCACATGTGATCATGGAAGTCATGCCTTACGCAGTTCCAAAATCCCACCCCCTCCACAGTCATGTATAAAGCAGTCCTTTTATACATGCAAATATAGGCCTCTCAAAATCTCCCTTCAACCTATCTGCAATCCTCTGTATTTAGATAGAACTGACTCCCAGCTGATCTCCAAACTCAGTAAAATTTCCCCACAACTTCATTTTACTCAGGTTGCCGCACCAGAATGAATCCACAACTCATTGTAATCTAAATTGTGTTCTTAAATCCATTGCTTTCAAAGGCTACATACAAACAAGCAAGAAATTGAGTCATAATTTTACTGTTTATTTTAGCTGTGACCCTACTTCATTTAACACCCCAGGTCTCCATTTTTTATGCTTTCTGCTCTCTAAAATGAGGATAATCATACAGGCCAACCATAATCACTAGGACTTTATGGGAGGTGGAAAGATAAAATTCTCTTTTGGACGATCCATCCCAACCAGCCATGGTTGTCATAAGGCAGGAAGAGTCATGCAGTACAGACCATATTGTAGGGGGGCCTTTTGTCATTTGCTGACTCCTGGAACTGCACCCTGTTCCCACTGTCTCCAGGTTCAGAATTGCTTTAGGCTACTAGTAGCACTGAAACTGCAAGGATTTCTCATACACTCATGATGAGTGTTCAAAACTCTGTACACAATAAACCTGACACTTCCAAACACGCTCATTTTCTCCTTACAACTCCACAACATTGGTAATTTTGCAAAAAAAACAAATCGCATGAGTCAATTTATCAAATGTTACAGAGCCAATCAGAAAGTCAATCTCATGAGGACCCAACTGAAAACCAAGTGCTTACCTTCTCTAGTCTTCTGTGATCCTCCCCCAATCATGCTTGTTTTCTGCTTACATCCTGCACATTTTCTCTAAACACATGCAGCTCAATTCAACAGCCACATCCGTGAACATCCTGTAATAGCCTATCCCTCTAATAAGTATGGAGGATTAAAAAAAAAATGATTAACAAAGCAGTTTGACCTTGAGAAATCCAAATGGTCATACAGCTTCCCTGGTAGGTCAGATGGTAAAGAATCTGCCTGCAATGCAGGAGACCCAGGTTCAATCCCTGGGTCAGGAAGATCCCCTGGAGAAGGGAATGGCTACCCACTCCAGTATTCTTGCCTGGAGAATTCTATGGACAGATTATGGGCTCACAAAGGGTCAGACACAATTGAGTGACTAACACTTTCACTTCATTTTCAAGAATAATTAAGTATTGGACCATTCTCAGTTATTTCCTGATCATTATCTTACTCAGATTTCCTACTTATTTGTATAAATTATAGAAAATACACTGAGAAAAATGAAAATTAAAAATATAATACTAAATCTTGTTTTCCTTGAAATGTTTCCAGTTCATGAAACGTTTATAATATGATTATATCATTACATACATAATATGGTTATACTTTTATCCTCCAAAGCTACTCTCTCATTCTTTTTAATTTTTTTATTTTTTAAAGTATGAAAGTATAAAGTACACATTTACAGGAGAGTTGGAAAATACAGACCAAAGTTACATATAGTTCTACTATATATTACAATTATTTTTAAGTAGATTAATTAAAAATTTTACATGGAGTTTCAACATCAAACTCTCAAAAATAAGCAGAATGAATAGACAGAAAAGTGGAAGGAGAGTAGACCTGAAAAACATTGCATTTCTTATCTCCACTGACAACTTCTCCCTGTTGTCAAGAAACCAGTCCAATGACCTACAAACAAAGAAATATGGAAATTCTTCACTGTATACAAAAAGTTCAACTCTAGTGAAATTACATGTGGCTATTGCCAATCATTTCAAAAAACAATCATATCAGAGTTCTCCAAATAAATGGTTATGAAGCACCTGCTAAAGCTGTGACGCATTGTGCCAAATGGTGAGACACTATCAAACCTAGTCCTTTCTCTTGCACTTCAGACTTCTGTACCCAGCTGTTCACTTTCAATCTCCTCTGGAAGGTCTAATTGGCATACTAAACTTAATACTGTCAAGTAAAACTCCTAATGTCTGGTATAAAATGACTCCATTCCCAGGTCTCCCTATCTTAACAGCAAGTCCAATCTTCCACTTGCTTAAGCCAAAACCTCAGAGCACTTTTTGTTGGATATGCAGTGAGGGGATGCACAGGTCTTTCAGCAAACTATCAGCTCCACCTTTAAAATGACAGACTTTCAGTTCTCTATACTTCCACACCCAGCACCCTAGTCTAAACCATGAGTGTTCCTATTCCAGATAATTATAATAGATTCTTAACTGATTTCTGCTTCCAGACTTACCTCATAATAGTCTATTCTCCCATAAAATTCACACACATTTCTACCAACATTGAGATGAACAAGGAAAGTAATCAGATGTCAACACTTTGTTCTACTTGATAAAATATTCAGTTCAGTTAAGTTCAGTCACTCAGTCGTGTTCGACTCTTTGTGACCCCAAGAATCACAGCATGCCAGGCCTCCCTATCCGTCACCAACTCCCGGAATTCACTCAAACTCACGTCCATCGAGTCGGTGATGCCATCCAGCCATCTCATCCTCTGCCGTCCCCCTTTCCTCCTGCCCCCAATCCCTCCCAGCATCAGAGTCTTTTCCAATGAGTCAACTCTTCACATGAGGTGGCCAAAGTACTGGAGTTTCAGCTATAGCATCATTTCTTCCAAAGAACGCCCAGGACCGATCTCCTTCAGAATGGACTGGTTGGATCTCCTTGCAGTCCAAGGGACTCTCAAGAGTCTTCTCCAACACCACAGCTCAAAAGCATCAATTCTTCGGTGCTCAGCTTTCTTCACAGTCCAACTCTCACATCCATACATGACTACTGGAAAAACTATAGCCTTGACTAGATTGACCTTTGTTGGCAAAGTAATGTCTCTGCTTTTGAATATGCTATCTAGGTTGGTCATAACTCTCCTTCAAAGGAGCAAGCGTCTTTTAATTTCATGGCTGCAGTCACCATCTTCAGTGATTTTGGAGCCCAAAAAAATAAAATCTGACACTGTTTCCACTGTTTCCCCATCTATTTCCCATGAAGTGATGGGACCAGATGCCATGATCTTCATTTTCTGAATGTTGAGCTTTAAGCCAACTTTTTCACTCTCCTCTTTCACTTTCATCAAGAGGCTTTTTAGTTCTTCTTCACTTTCTGCCATAAGGGTGGTGTCATCTGCCTATGTGAGGTTATTGATATTTCTCCCTGAAATCTTGATTCCAGCTTGTGCTTCTTCCAGCCCAGCATTTCTCATGATGTACTCTGCATATAAGTACGTAAGCAGGGTGACAATACACAGCCTTGATGTACTCCTTTTCCTATTTGGAAGAAGTTTGTTGTTCCATGTCCAGTTCTAACTGTTGCTTCCTAACCTGCATATAGGTTTCTCAAGAGGCAGGTCAGGTGGTCTGGTATTCCCATCTCTTTCAGAATTTTCCACAGTTTATTGTGATCACACAATAAAGGCTTTGGCATAGTTAATAACAGAGAAATAGATGTTTTTTGGGAACTCTCTTGCTTTTCCAATGATCCAGCGGATGTTGGCAATTTGATCTCTGATTCCTCTGCCTTTTCTAAAATATTAAGCTTCCATAATTCTTTAAATTTTCCATACTGTCTATAAAAAAATACATCCAGATGCATCAAGAAAGAGGACCCAAATTAATAAAATTAGAAATAAAGGAGACCTTAACAATCAACACCAGAGAAGTACAAAAGATCATAAAACACTACTTGCTCTTGTTGTCTAGTCACTAAGTCATGTCTTACTCTTTTGTGACCCCCATGGACTGTGGCCATCAGGCTCCTTTGTCCATGGGATTTCCCAGACAAGAATACTGGAGTATGTTGTCATTTCCTTCTCTGGGTGATCTTCCCAACCTAGGGATGGAACCCATGTCTCCTACATTGCAGGCAGATTCTTTACTACTGATCCACCAGGGAAGCCAAAGAGACTACTACAAATAAATATATCAACAAGATGGACAATCTAGAAGAAATAAACAAGTTCTTAGAAAAGTACAAATTCACAAGACAAATTCTTAGAAAGGTACAACCTCTCAAGAATGAATCAGGAAGAAATAGAAAATATGAACAGATCAATTACTAGTACGAAATTGAATCAGTAGCTTTACAACTCCCAACAAACAAAAGTCCAGGACCAAGGGGTGGGATGGGGAGGGGGATGGGAAGGGAGATGGGAGGGAGGTTAAGAGGGAGGGGACATATGTACACCTATGGCTGATTCGTGTTGATGTTTGGCAGAAAGAAACAAAATTTGTAAGCAATTATCCTTCAATTAAAAAATACATTAAAAAAATTTTAAGTCCAAGACCAGATGACTTCACATGTGAATCCTACCTACCAAACATTTAGAGAAGAGTTAACATATATCCTTCTGAAACTATTCCAAAAAAATTGCAGAGGAAAGAACACTTCTGAACTTATTCTATGAGGGCAACTTATCATTGCCCTGATATCAAAACCAGACAAAGATATCACAAAATAGAAAATTACAGGCCAGTATCACTGATGAAATAGACGCAAAAAGCCTCAACAAAATACTAGCAAGCCAAATCCAACAATACTTCAAAAGGATCAAACACCATGATCAAGTGGGATTTATCCTAGGGATGCAAGGATTTTTCAATATATGCAAATCAATTGCTAATATGCTGTTTCACATTGAAGAATAAAAACCATATGATCATCTCAGCAGATTCAGAGAAATCTTGTGATAAAATTGAGCATCCATTTATGATAAACTCTTCAGAAACCAGGTATAGAGGGATAGAAGTAACATACCTCAGCATAATAAAGATTGTATATGATGAACAAACAACTGATTTCATATTCAATGGTGAAAAGCTGAAAGCATTTCCTCTAAGATCAGGTTCAAGACAAGGAGCCCATTCTCACCACTTTGTTTGACAATTAGTAAGGTCCATTTATTTTTATAATCTGTAAAACTGAATAATGTTTTTATTATATTCAGTAAATATCTCAGGGTCCAGGGAAAATAACAGAGCTTGCAGAATTGAAACAAGTGAAATAGAAAGAGATACACTTACAAAGGCATTGCCAGAAGTGGGAAAGTTTTTTTTTTTTTTATAAAATAACAATAATAAAATGGTCTAATCAATGGAAAGTTTGAAGATTATTGTCAGTAGGAAACAATGGATGAAGTTAGGGGCATATCAGTTCAAAGTAGTCAGAGGCAAATAACACAGTCTTAAATACAGCAAGTTGTAACAGTCTAATTTTCACAAACAGAGAATTTTGAAGGAGTAAACTGCTTGCAAAAAATGTCAACTAATGTGAGACTTGAATAATAAAAAATGAACAGTTTACTCATCATTGAGGAAAATAAGTCAATAGGATAATATATTCTTTTCTCCTTTGTTGTTAGAGGATCTTAATGAAAAATGCATGATGAAAATAGACAAAATCAATGTCTAATACCTTTGTAAGGGCTCTATCTTGGGTATGTTTCTCAATGAGGACTAGACTTGCATCAGAAATAACCTGAGAAATCTGACCTCTGACCATCAAATCAAGCTCTTTGGAATCACAAAGGAGTCTGCATTTTCAGTAATCACCCATGGTAATTTCAAGGTTCACAGAAGTCTGAGAACATTGAATGTAAACTGTGGGTTAAAATCCAAAGATTAACAAAGATTTCACACTCCTCTTTAAAAGCAAAGGGCTTCTTTCTTTAACTGAAAATTGTTTTAATAGTAAACTTTAAATTTACCAGAGATGGGCTAATGCCACTCTCACCACTTTATTCAACATAGTTCTGGAAGTCCTTCCTAGCCACAGCAATCAGGGAAGTAAAGGAAAGAAAAGAAATCCAAACGGGAAAAGGAAAACTAGAACCATCACTGTTTGCAAATGACATGATACTATGCATAGAAAATCCTAAAGCTGCTACCAGCAAACTACTAGAGCTCAAGGGATTTGGTAAAGTTGCAGGATGTAAAATTAATATACAGGAATCTGTTGTATTTCTATACACTGACAATGAAATATCAGAAAGAAATTAAGGAAACAATCCCATTTACCATTGCATCAAAAAGTAATACCTAGGAGTAAACCTACCTAAGGAGGCAAAACCTGTACTCCTAAAACTATAAGATGCTGATAAAAGGAAGACCACACAAACAGATGGAAAAATATATCATGCTCTAGGATTAGAAGAATCAATATTGCTAAAATGTACCATACTACCAATGCAATCTACAGATTCAATACAATCTTTATCAAAATTTACTAAGACTTTTTTCAAAGAACTATATTAGTTTTTTATTTGTGCATGCTAAGTCGCTTCAGTCATGTCCAACTCTGTGCAACCCCAGACTCCTCTGTCCCTGAGATTTCCCAGGCAAGAATACTGGAGTGGGTTGCCATGCCCTTCTCCAGGGGATCTTCCTGACCCAGGGATTGAACCCGCATTTCTTACATCTCCTGCATTGGCATGTGGTGGCAGGTGGGTTCTTTACCACTGGCTCCACCAGGGAAGCCCAGTTTTTAATCTGTATGGAAACAAAAGACCCTGAATAGTCAAAACAATCTTGAAAAAGAATAGACCTAGAGGAATCAGAATACCTGACTTCAGACTATACGACAAAGCTATAGTAATCAGAACAGTATGATACTGGTACAAAAACAGACACATGGATCAATGGAATAGTATAGTTAGCCCAGAAATAAACCCATGCACTTATGGTCAATTAATCTATAACAAAGGAGGCAAAAATATACAATGGAGAAAAGGCAGTCTTCAATAAGTGGTGCAGGGAAAACTGAATAGCTGTAAAAGATGCAATTAGCACATTCTCTAACACCATTTACAAAAATAAACTCAAAATAGATGAAAGACCTACATGTAGGACCAGATACTCTTAGAGGAAAATGTGGGTACAACACTCTAACATAAATTGCAGCAATATCTTTTGGCTCTGTCTTTTAAAGGCGATGAAAGCAAAAATAAATGAGACCTAATTAAATTTTAAAACTTTTGCACAGCAAAGGAAACAATCAACAAAACAGATTGAAAGTACAACTTACTGAATGGAAGAATATATCTGCAAATGATCTGACTGATAAGGGATTAATATCTCACTCACATCTGCAAACAGCTCAAGGCAATGGCAACCCACTCCAGTACTCTTGCCTGGAAAAATCCCATGGACGGAGGAAACTGGTAGGCTGCAGTCCATGGGATCGCTAAGAGTCGGGCACGACTGAGCGACTTCACTTTCACTTCCCACTTCCATGCACTGGAGAAGGAAATGGCAACCCACTCCAGTATTCTTGCCTGGAGAATCCCAGGGACAGAGGAGCCTAGTGGGCTGCTGTCTATGGGGTTGCACAGAGTTGGACACGACTGAAGTGTTTGAAGTGACTTATCAGCAACAGCAGCAGCAAGCAAATTAACATTTAAAAAACTCAGTTTAAAAAGATGGCTGGACAAACTGCATAGACATTTTTCCAAAGAAGAAATGCAGATGGCCAACAGACATATGAAAAATGCTCAACATCACTATCAGGTAAATGCTAATCAAAACAATAATAAAATATCACCTCATACCTGTCAGAATGGCTAGCATCAAAAAGAACACAACAAATACCGGATAAAGATGTGGAGAAAAGAGAACCCTCAAATACCATTGGTGGGACTGTAAACTGATGCAGCCACTGTGGAAAACAACAGAAGTTTCTCAAAATGAAAACTAGAACTACCATGTGATTCAACAATTCTACTCCTGGGTATATATCTAAAAAACCCAAAGTACTCATTTGAAATTTTGAAAACTCAGCAGTGGCCACAGGACTGGAAAAGGTCAGTTTTCATTCCAATCCCAAAGAAAGGCAATGCCAAAGAATGCTCAAATTACCGCACAATTGCATTTATCTAACGACTGAGTGACTTCACTTTCACTTTTCACTTTCATGCATTGGAGAAGGAAATGGCAACCCACTCCAGTGTTCCTGCCTGGAGAATCCCAGGGACGGGAGAGCCTGGTGGGCTGCCGTCTATGGGGTTGCACAGGGTCAGACACGACTGAAGTGACTTAGCAGCAGCAGCAGCAGCACTAGTAAAGTGATGTTTAAAATTCTCCAAGCCAGGCTTCAGCAATATGTGAACCATGAACTTCCAGATGTCCAAGCTGGTTTTAGAAAAGGCAGAGGAACCAGAGATCAAATGGCCAACATCTGTTGGATCATCAAAAAAGCAAGAGAATTCCAAAAAAACCATCTGTTTCTGCTTTATTGACTATGCCAAAGCCTTTGACTGTGTGGATCACAATAAACTGTGGAAAATTCTGAAAGAGATGGGAATACCAGACCACCTGACCTGCCTCTTGAGAAACCTGTATGCAGGTCAGGGAACAACAGTTAAAGCTGGACATGGAACAACAGACTGGTTCCAAATAGGAAAAGGAGTACGTCAAGGCTGTATATTGTCACCCTGTTTATTTAACTTATATGTAGAGTACATCATGAGAAATGTTGGGCTGGAAGAAGCACAAGCTGGAATCAAGATTTCAGGGAGAAATATCAAAATAACTTCAGATATGCAGATGACACCACCCTTATGGCAGAAAGTGAAGAAGAACTAAAAAGCCTCTTGATGAAAGTGAAACAGGAGAGTGAAAAGGCTGGCTTAAAGCTCAACATTCAGAAAACGAGGATCTTGGCATCTGGTCCCATCACTTCATGGGAAATAGATGGGGAAACAGTGGAAACAGTGGCTGACTTTATTTTGGGGGGCTCCAAAATCACTGCAGATGGTGATTGCAGCCATGAAATTAAGACGCTTACTCCTTGAAAGGAAAGTTATGACCAACCTAGACAGCATATTAAAAAAGAGACATTACTTTGCCAACAAAGGTTGGCTTAGTCAAGACTATGGTTTTTCCAGTGGTCATGTATGGATGTGAGCTGAGCACCGAAGAATTGATGCTTTTGAACTGTGGTGTTGGATAAGACTCTTGAGCGTCCCTTGGACTGCAAGGAGATCCAACCAGTCCATCCTGAAGGAGATCAGTCCTGGGTGTTTATTGGAAGGACTCATGTTGAAGCTGAATCTCCAATACTTTGGCTACCTGATGTGAAGAGCTGACTCATTGGAAAAGACCCTGATGCTGGGAAAGATTGAGGGCAGGAGGAGAAGGGGATGACAGAGGATAAGACGGTTGGATAGCATCACCGACTCAGTGGACATGGGTTTGGGTGGACTCTGAGAGCTGGTGATGGACAGAGAGGCCTGGCATGCTGAGGTTCATGGGGTCGCAAAATGTTGGACACGACTAAGTGACTGAACTGAACTGAACTCACTTGAAAAGATACACCCCAATGTTCCTAGCAGCATTATGTACAATTGCCAAGATATGGAAGCAATCTAAGTGTTCATTGACAGACGAATGGATAAAGAAGATGCGGTGTGTGTATACAGAGAGGGGGGTGGGTGGCGGAGGGGAAGGAAGGAGGGAGGGAGAGGAATACTACTTAGCCATAAAAAAGAACACAATTTTGAGATCTGTAGCAACATGAATGGAATTGGAGGACATTATGCTAAGTGAAGGAAGTCAGAAAAAGACAAACACTGTATGAAATCACTTATTTGTGGAATCTAAAAAATATAGCAAACTAGTTAGTAAAACAAAGAATGAGATGCACAGATACAGAGAACAAACTTGTTGTTATTGGTTGGGGGAGAAGGAGCAATAAAGGAATAGAGGAGTGGAAGGTATAAACTACTGGGTATAAAATAGGACCAAGGATGTATTGTACAACATAAGGAATATAGTCAATATTTTGCAATATCTGTAAATGAGTGTAACCTTTAAAAATTATATAATAGATGTTTAAAAATAATTGCACAACAACAACAAACACATGAATGCATAGCTTTCACTCTTTCACTTATATCAATTACATATACTTTGCAATAGTAATAGTAGTTGTTCTGCCAGTTATTTTTGAGATGTAAAGCCAGGGTAAGAATTGTCTTCAAATATCTGATGGGGATGTATAATTAATCCTTAATAAATTTAATTTTTTTCCTTTTCTTATTTTGTTTCATTTCATTATAACCACCTTTTTTAATTGGAGGTCATGAAAAATGTATTAATGGAAAGAAAAAAGCAATAGGAAATATTGGTAATATCTAGAAAAAGATGGTTTGGTTCGGTTCAGTTGCTCAGTCGTGTCCGACTCTTCCCAACCCTATGGACTGCAGCACTTCCAGGCTTCCCTGTCCATTACGAACTCCCGGAGCTTACTCAAACTCATGTCCATTGAGTCAGTGATGCCATCCAACCATCTCATCCTCTGTCATCCCCTTCTCCTCCTGCCTTCAATCTTTGCATAAGGTGGCCAAAGTATTGAAGTTCCAGCTTCAACATCAGTCCTTCCAATGAATATTCAGGATTCATGTCCTTTAGGATGCACTGGTTAGATCTTCTTGCTGTCCACGGGACTCTCAAGAGTCTTCTCCAACACCAAAGTTCAAAAGCATCAATTCTTTGGCACTCAGCTTTCTTTGTAATCCAACTCTCACATCTGCACATGACTACTGGAAAAACCATAGCTTTGACTAGCCGGAACTTTGTTGGCAAAGTAATGTCTCTGCTTTTTAATATGTTGTCTAGCTTTGTCATAGCATTTCTTCCAAGGAGTAAATGTCTTTTAATTTCATGGCTGCAGTCACCATCTGCAGTGATTTTTGGAGCCCCAAAAATAAAATCTGTCACTGTTTCCATTGTTTCCCCACCTATTTGCCATGAAGTGATGGGACCAGATGCTATGATCTTAGTTTTCTGAATGTTGAGTTTAAAGTGAACTTTTTCACTTTTTTTCATCAAGAAGCTCTTTAGTTCTTCACTTTCTGCCATAAGGGTGGTATCATCTGCATATCTGAGGTTACTGATATTTCTCCCAGCAATCTTGATTCCAGCTTGTGCTTTATCCAGCCCAGCATTTCACATGATGTACTCTGCATATAAGTTAAATAAGCAGGGT
>NW_011494601.1:2338949-2340144 GCF_000754665.1 Bison bison bison
CATACAGATTTCTCAGGAGGCAGGTAAGGTGGTCTGGTATTCCCATCTCTTGAAGAATTTCCCACAGTTTGTTCTGATCCACACAGTCAAAGGCTTTGGCATAGTCAATAAAGCAGAAATAGATGTTCTTCTGGAACTCTCTTGCTTTTTCAATGATCCAACAGATGTTGGCAATTCGATCTCTGGTTCCTCTGCCTTTTCTAAACCCAGCTTGTACATCTGTAAGTTCACAGTTCACGTACTGTTGAAGCCTGGCTTGGAGAATTTTGAGCATTACTTTGCTAGCATATGACACCTAGTAGTAGTAGGCCAATATAACAGGGGAGGTGGAGGGAAATATCTTACTTTTGCTTTACTTTCCACCTCCCAAATTGCCATTAAGATTGAAAATCTTTTAATATTCCTTGGCCATTAAAGTTTTCTTTTGAAGAATTTCCATTTCTTATCTTTTATTCATTTGTCTCTTATATATATTGAAGAATTCCTTCTTTCAGGTCTTTCAACTTTATTTATTGTGCCTTTCATAAGAAGGAAGTTGTTTTTTTTTTTTTTCCTAAGAATGAAGTTTTAAATTGAAATGCAGTTATTAAATTTTTTATCTTTCTCTCTGTGGCATATAATTTTAATATCTTGCTAGGAAGTCTCTTTTCCCATCTTTATCATTATCTCTTTCTGAAAAGAAAAAGATGGTTAACCATTCATAAAAGATTTTTTAAACCAATGGGTCAAAGAAGTTACAAGGGAAATTAGAAAATACCTTGAGATAAAATGAAAAATGTTAACACGAAAATTATGAGATGCAGTGAAAACAGTGCTAAAGAAAGGTCTATAGGTATAAATGAGCACATATTTTAAAATCTTAAATCAACAATCTAACTTTGTACTTCAAAAGACTAGAAGAGTTAAACCCAAACTTAGAAGATGAAAGGATACAACAAAGATTAAGGCAGAGACATAAACAAAATAGAGAATTTTTAAAAATTGAAAAGATCAACAAATACAGTATAACTCAATATCCACAGGGTATTAGTTCCAGGACCCACACGTGTATCAAAATCCAAGGAAGCTCAAGGATTCTGTATAAAATGGCATAATACAGTTGACCCTACATATCCATGGGTTTCACATGATACAAAACTCACGAATATGCAGGGCCAACTGTATATTTACTGAAAAAAAAAAAAGTGCATATATG
>NW_011494601.1:2340272-2350261 GCF_000754665.1 Bison bison bison
CATATAAGTGGACACACACAGTTCAAAAATATATTGTTCAAGGGTTAACTGCTGCTGTTTTTTTTTTTAAGGAATAAAAATCAACAAATCCTTGACAAGATTAAAAAAAAGATTCAAATAAAAATCAGAAATGAAAACCTTACAACTAAGGCCATAGAAATAAAAATGATTTCAAGTAAATTAAATTAACAACTATACATTGAATTGTTGGATCCAATTTGTATCCAACAAATAGGATAACCTAGAAGAATGGACACATTTCTGGAAATATATAACCAACTAAGACTGAATTATGAAGAAAATCTGAACAGACCAATAACAAGTAAGGAAATTGAACCAGTAATCAAAAATCTCCCAATAAAAGAAAAGTCCAGTATCAGATGGCTTCACTGGAGAATTCTACCAAACATTTTGAAAATTAATGCCAATTCTTTTCAAACTCTTCCTCCAAAAAAAAAAAAAAACTAAAGAAGAAAGAACATTTGTAAACTTACTTTAGAGGCTAGATTATCCTGAAACCAAAACCCACCCTAAAAAAACCATTAAGAAAACTACACAACATCCCTTATGAATATTGATGTAACATCCTTAACAAAATACTAGCAAACCAAATTCAATGGTATATTAAATAGTTTTACATCATGACCAAGTGGGATTTATAGTTGGAAGACAAGACAGTTGTATACACCACCACCCCCCATCAATGTAATCACATTAACAGAAAGAACAAAAACCATACCATCATCTAAACTGATTAAGAAAAAGCATTTGACAGATTTCAACATCCATTCATCATAAAACCATTCAAACTATGAATAGAAGGAAACTACCTACACATAATAAAAAGCAATATATGAAAAACCCACAACAAACATAATACTCAATAAAGACTGAAAGCTTTTCTCTAAGATTAGGAACAAGGCAAGGATGACTGACTGCTTTCACCATTTCTATTCAGCATACTTCCAGCCAGAGCAATTAAGTTAGAAAAATATATTTTAAAGGCATCCACATCAGAAAGGAAGAAGTAAAATGATCTCTGTTTATAGATGGCATGATTTTCATGTAGAAAACATTAAGTCCTCAACATACAAATACATACTCACACACAGTGTTAGAACTAATTAACTAATTCAAATTTATAAAAATGAACACACACAAAAATCAGTTGTATTTTTATACACTAACAATGAACAACCCAAAAAGGAAATCTTTTAAAATCTCATTTCCAATAGCATCAAAAGAATAACTTTTGTTGAATATTGAAATAAATTATGAATAACTAAGGAGGTATACATTGAAAATTACAAAACATTGCCGAAGGAAATCAAAGAAGGCACAAATAGAAAGATACATGTGTTTGTGGGTTGGAAGACTAAATACTGGTAGAATGTCCATACTACCCAAAGTGATCTACAGAGTCAATACAATCCCTACTAAAATCCCAATGGCATTTCTTTTTTACAGATAAAGAAAAATTCACTTGGAATCTCAAGAAACCCTAAGTAGCCAAAACAGCCTTGAAAAGGAAGAACTTGGATATATCTTACACTTTCTGATTTCAAAATTACAAAGCTACAGTATCAAACATTATGGTGTTGGCATAAAAACAGACAGACACTGGAACAGAACAGAGAAGTGCAGAAATAAACCCTCCATATATGTTCACATAATTTTTGGCAAGGGAACTAAGACCATTCAATGGGGAAAGATTAGTCTTCTCAGTAAATGGTGCTGGGAAAGCTGGATATCCCCATACAAATGACAGAAGTTAGACACTTACATCATATACAAAAACCAACTCAGAAAACAGATTCAAGAAGTAAATGTAAGAACTATAAAATTTCTAGGATAAAAATGAAAAAATCCTCACGACATCAGATTTGGCAATGATTTCTTAGACATGACACCAAAAGCACCAGCAGCAAGAGAAAAAATAAGCTGGACTACATCAAAATTAAAACTATGCATCAAAAAACATTCAGATTGAAAAGACAATCTGAGGAATGGGAGAAAATATCTGCATATCTGATAAGCAATTAATATTCAGAATATATAAAGCTCCTACAACTCAACATTAAAACAACCTGATTTTTTAAATGGGCAAAGGACTTGAATAAATATTTCACCAAAGAAGACAGACATGTTTGTTAAGCACATGAAACAATGTTTAATATTACTAAGCATTAGGGAAATGCAAATCAAAATCATCTTGAGCTATCACCTTGCACTTTTAGGATGGCTACTATCAAAAAAGAAAGAAAATAACTGTAGTGTTGGCAAGGAAATGGATAAACAAAAAACTGTGTGAACTATCATTGGAATGCTAAAAAAGTTGCAGCCACTATGAAAAACAATACGGCAGTTTCTCAAAAATTAAAAACAGAATTACCGTACAACTTTGCAATCCCACTTTGGGATTTGCACACCTATGTGCATAGCTGCATTATTCACAACAGCCGACAGATGGAAGCAAACCAAGAATCCATTAACAGATGAATGGACAAACAATGTGGTAAACACATAAAATGAAATATTATCCAGCCTTAAAAAGAAAATATTCTAACATATGCTACGACATGGGTGAACCTTGAGGACATTATGCTAAGTGAAATAAGCCAGTCACAAAAAGAAAATATGTTTTGATTCAACTTAAACGGGATACCTAGAGTGGTCAGATTTTTAGAGACAAAGTAGAATGCCGATTGCCAGGAACTGAAGGGAGAGGAGAATGCAGAATTATTGTTTACTGAATAACATAAAGTTCAGTTTTTCAAGAGAAGGGTTCTGTAGGTGGATGGTGATAATGGTAATACATCAACGTGAACATACTTAATGCCACTGAACTGCACATTTAATGGTTATGATGGTAAATTCTGTTATGTATTTTACCACGAAAAAGGAATCCAAGAAAACATTCCAGAAATAGAAGGCCTGAATCAAGACACTGAAGGGTACTGGAAAAAATTAACTCAGGATGATTAACACCAAGACATATCCTACCAAAACTATTAGACTGTAAAGATAAAAATTCCTCAGTACCTCCAGGAAAAAAGAAATAATTTATAAGAACAAAGGAATTATATAGAATATTGGATTTGTCAAAAACATACAAATGAAGACAATGTTAGTGCAGGATTCTCAAGCAACTTAAGAATATATGAACTAAAGATATTATATTGAACCAAGGGGGAACTGGCCTCCTTCCTCAGCTCAGGCTCTGAGAGGTACAGCGCAGAGCACTGCCCATCTGGCCTGAAGCTTAGATGTGAACTCCAGGTTCTGTCTCTTTCTGCTCATGTCCTTGGACAGGGCACTTACTGTCTTCCAACTTCTGTTACACGTCCCAGGATTAAAGAGGTAAATTATAACTACCACCCTACATACGACTTACAACATTTGGAGCAAATAATTTATGGCATTCTGTCTCCCGGGGGTGAAAGGACATGCTCATGGTCACAAGAAGACAGAAAAGTTTTGTCCCAGGGAAGCAGATTTTAGAAAACTAGGGCTTCTTTCCCTAATTATCTTCTCACCCTTTCTGTTGATTGTGGGATTGGGCTCAACCCAGATGAGATTAAAAACATTTCCTGCAACATCTCTTTACACCTCGGGTTTGTGCAGAGATCACTCCACACTATCCTCATTTCCTAAATCTTCACTGAGGAAACATTTAAGGGGAATGGGAAGGAAATTACCATTATCTGTGTTCAAGAAATTCTTTGACCACTGTCTGGATTTTTTTTTTTTCACATAGTAACTAATCTTCATACTGCAGCAAGTTGAGGTGTCTGAGTATAATTAGAGACTATTAGCTATTCTCAGTCCTGAACATTCATTGGAAGGACTGATGCCGAAGCTAAAACTCCAATACTTTGGCCACCTGATGGGAAGAACTGACTCATTGGAAAAGACCCTGGGAAAGATTGAAGGCAGGAGGAGAAGAGGTCGACAGAGGATGAGCTGGTTGGATGGCATCACCGACTTGATAGACATGAGTTTGAGCAAGCTCCAGGAGTTGGTGATGGACAGGGAAGCCTGGCATGATACAGTCCATGGGGTCACAAAGTTGGCCATGGCTAAGCAACTGTACTGAAGCTATTCTCACTGGGCAATCCCCTCACTGCAGACTGAGACTCCAAATCTGAAAGACAGAGACTCCAAATCTCTGTTTGCTCTTCATGAAGAAGTCTGAATTCCAGGGAATTCCAGGCTGATTTTTGCCATTAAGCAATCTTTAGTCTTTGTCAATTACTCTAGGAATGTTTCAGAGCAAGTCAGGGAAGCCTGGGTCTTTTTCTACTTGACTAAGTTGATATGGAGAGATCCAGCAGGATCAAGTCTCCGCCATCTCCCAGGTTTGAAAAGCTCCAAATTATTTCTAAACTTCACAGAATATCAAATCATTTGTGAACTGAGGGAAAAAAAAATCCAAGTCACTTCAATTCTTCCATGATAGCTCTTTCAGTTCTGTGAAGTTTTAAACAAACAAACCAAAAAAAAAAAAAAAAAACCTTTTTATTCTGTTAATTTTTAAACTACATGAAAGAGACAAGATGAAAATAATTAACCTGATGACCCTATCACTCAAACCTGATATACCACAACACTTGGCAATTTCTCATCATCCACCCATTCCATTCCATTCATCTCAACAACTGCCCAACCCATTATTCTGAAGTGAATCTCAGACATGTTTCACTCAAAAATACTTCCATACATCTCTAAAATATAGAAATATTTTTAACCAGTTCCATATTGTTAAATATTTAGGTTTATTCTACTTTTTCTTTTTTCCTGTTTTACTGAGCTATAGTTGACAAGAAACCCCTTTTAACTCTAACCAAAAGTTCATCTTTAAATCCCCGAGCCTCTCAGAAAGTCCACCTGCCAAACTCCACTGAACAAAACCACAGTGACACCAGTGACACGAGCGGTCTCCATCTTTTTAAAAATCTACATTTTTAAAAGATGAAAGCTCAGACTGCTGCAAAACACTAGCACACTAGGTAGACTGCCTCCCATCAAAGGAACTCACCACTGGAACTCATACTGAATCTACAATCCAGGATCTTTGAGGGTGAAAAAGTGAGAGCAGCACCAACGGACTCCTGAGGTGCGCAGCATTGGTGAACCTGAGACGCAGCCCCAGATGTGGCTCCACCCCAGATACGCTTCTCAATCTCTTTAGGGAAAACTCCGTTTCTAATCATTAAGAACCAACTGAATCTAATTTTCTTATTTAATCCCCATAATACCTTTTAAAAGTAGGCACTATTTTATCCTCATTTAGATTTGAGAACACTGGAGGCAGAGACGTTTAAGCCAAAGTGAGCCTCTGACCAAGTTAGTGTGACCTCTGACCTCACACTTGTCTCTAGCACCCTATTATGTTATAGACTACAGACCACATGAGAACAGTTTTGTCAGGCTCACAGATGATCCATATTGCTTGATATATCATTGTCTAAGCGATACTCACGGAGAAAGCAATGGCAACCCACTCCAGTACTCTTGCCTGGAAAATCCCATGGACAGGGGAGCCTGGTGGGCTGCAGTCCATGGGGTCACTAACAGTTGGACACAACTGAGCGACTTCACTTTCACTTTTCACTTTCACGCATTAGAGAAGGAAATGGCAACCCACTCCAGTGTTCTTGCCTGGAGAATCCCAGGGACGGCAGAGCCCAGTGGGCTGCGGTCTATGGGGTCGCACCCAGTCAGACACGACTGAAGCGACTTAGCAGCAGCAGCAAGCAATACTCAGATTGGAAGCCCAAAAGGCCAGAAACAAATATTGAATAAGGTTTATAGACATTTCCCTTGGGGCTCAGCTGGTAAAGAATCTGCCTGCAACGCGGGAGACCTGGGTTTGATCCCTGGGTCGGGAAGATCCCCTGGAGAAGGGAAAGGCTACCCACTCCAGTATTCTGGCCTGGAGAATTCCATATAGTCCATGGGGTAGCAAAGAGTCAGACACCACTGAGCAACCTTTACTTTCATTTCACTATAGACACTACACTTACTAATTCATCTTATTCTTAAAACAATGCTTTGAGATAACCAAACCCTTCATTTTACAGATGAGCAAACTTCAGACCTTTGGGTTTTCTTTCCAAATGTGTGGGAGAAGGTTATTTTATACCCTACTCATGTAAAACAAACATGCTCATAGCTATTTCAGATTAATTCATCTGAATTGAGAAGGGTTCACATGTTCCCCTTTCTATTTAAATAAATAGTTACAAATTTATGTGGCAAACCCAAAGAATAGATCTTTCACACATTACCTTACTTAAATTTTGTTGTGGTCCTATGTAGATATATAGCATTTCTACCCATCAACTCTGAGAAGAGGAAAATTCCTAGAGGAATGCAAGGCCAATAAAAGTAAGGTTTTTTTTTTTGTTTTTTTTTTTTTTTAAGTAAGCAAGTTAACACCTAAGATGCAGGTGGAAGGAGAGCCTATGTTTCTGATTTGATTCCAAAATAATTCATGTCTCACCAACCAAAATGAAAAAGCAGCACAAGGAACAGACTTGATGGGCAGATGAAATCCTGGGAGGTCAGATTAGTGACTTATGACTATAGTGGGGTCCTATGCTGTTTGCTTGGGGTCAGAGGCTTTGATAGCCCACCCAACCAGTCCGTTTGGGTGGTATCAGGGGCTTTGAGGTAGTTGACAAGAAGATTTGGGGAACTGAAAGTACTGGAGAAGTTTGGAGGCCCAAAGAGCAGAGCAAACCAAAATAAGGTTGGACCTAACTGGATTTCTCTTTTCCCCCCCAATAATTTAAAGTTCAGATCAAAAATTTTTTGTTGTTTTATTTTTCTCTCAGTATCTGGAATTCACACTCAGTGGCAATGTTTCCTGTGCCTCCTCCATAAACCTGCTTCCAAAAACCAGTTTTACCAGATGCCTTCACTTCCTTGCTTTACATTTTTTTCCCCCTCAACTCCAGTCAGTCCTGCCTCTCTTCTCACTCCAGTTTTCAGAAGTTGCCGGCAAAAACCAACACATTAGCCCCTCGAACACCCAAGCTGATGGTTAATCTCCCTGCCTAAGTGGAGAGAGGATCCTGGCAGGCTACAGTCCATGGGGTCCCAAGAGTTGTTCACGACTCAGAGACTGAACCACCACTACCATCTAAGTCATCAAACACTGCTGGCCAATTTTTTTCATTATTCTTAAACTCTCTTACTTCAAATTCTCTAATTTAACTTTGGCTTCAAGGGATACATACTGAGATCTTTATATTTCTAAAAAAACGCCTCATAACAGTAAGAGCTCAACACATAGCAGGTTGTGTAAAAGCTGTGTCCAGCACGAGTAGTCTCTGCTCTCAGAAAACCAACATTTAGGTTGAACTTTTAAGAGTGCTTGCCTCCCAATGATCACGTTCAAGGAAAAGTCAGAACTTTCTAGAATGTCTAACAGGAGGTTTCATGACCTGGCCACGACTCCGTGGCGTCCTGCAAACTCTCAGCTCCAACCAGGCTGAGCCATTTCCAGGCACTGAGGTACCCACTGCCCCCCTTGCCTATACATGTGCGTCAGGTGCTATGAGGAAGAGTTCCGGGTGACTTGAGAAGAAAATCACCAAAGGCAAATTGATCAACATGCCAATGTGACTAAAATGGTCATCTGGGGAAGAAGAAAAGGAGAAAGGCAGCATTAACAACAGATGAGTTTAAGAATGGGGTGCTCTGTAGTTTTGTTTCCCTAAAGTGCTTTTCTCCAGGGTGCACACCTCACTCCCCACCACACTCCAAATTTGGGGATTTCCTCTACTTTGGGGAGCTAAAGAATTGTTTTACTCATTTTCTCCATTGTTTTTGAGATGTGAAAGGTTAAAATTAAATGCCCAAAATATGGTTAGTCCACGGTTTGCCTACTTCAAAAACTTAACATTTTTCCTTCTACATGGAGTTTTCAAACAGAACACTGCATTCATTAATTTATTCAATAAATACTACTGAGATCCTACTATTGTGTTTGTTATATCCAAATCTGGGTCTCTTTTTTTCTTTGTTTTTATTTTTACAGAGATGTTGCATTTGCCTCTAGATGATACTTTTTTTTCTCTTTCTCAGTGTATGTATTCAAAGGGAAAATTTTAGGCAGTTTCAATTTCTCTCATCCCTTATCCTATTTGAAATATTGGTTATTCATGATGAAAGTTGACCTATATCAAACTGTATACCATGTGCAGCAATATTCCACAGAAAGGAGTAAAATTTTTCACACAGACATGAGGCTGCCTGGGAGGGTTAACCACAAGGTCACAAGCCTATTGGAGTCAACTAAAAACAGGCTAAAGGCCCCAAGGGAGCCTCCAAACCAGCCCTGGAAGTCTACATCTGAATTTGTGAAGGCCATATCTAATCCTAACAGACACAATGTACTATCTGAGAAACTGACTTTAAAACCCTTAAAAATTCTAAAAGTCAACAAACAAGAAGTACGATATTAAAAGACACAGAATAGTATAAACAGAAAAGTTACTCTTTGACCAAAAGTAAACAAACTCTGACAGAGCTATCTAATATCCCTATTGAAGCATTAAAGCATCATATATTTGCTGTATTTGGCAAACTGATGATTCACAAGTTGGCTTTGAGCACACTGGGTTTTGTTGAGATGATTTCAAGCAAACTGCCCATTGAATGCGAAGAAGGTGATGGCACCCCACTCCAGTACTCTTGCCTGGAAAATCCCATGGACGGAGGAGCCCGGTAGGCTGCAGTCCATGGGGTCGCTCAGAGTCGGATAGGACTGAGCGGCTTCACTTTCACTTTTCACCTTCATGCATTGGAGAAGGAAATGGCAACCCACTCCAGTGTTCTTACCTGGAGAATCCTAGGGACGGGGGAGCCTGGTGGGCTGCTGTCTATGGGGTCGCAGAGTCGGACACGACTGAAGCAACTTAGCAGCAGCAGCAGCAGCCCATTGAATGAACTGTATTTTCTCAAACTGAATTCTAGCCATTTTCTTGCTTCTTCCTCTCATATAGGAGCACTTGGTTCACTGAATAAAAGAAAAACAGTAGCTAACATTTATTGAATTTTTGCCTTATGCTACCTCTAAATTGGGCTTCCCAGGTGGCACTAGTGGTAAAGAACCTGCAGGCCAACGCAGGCACGTATCAGAGACATGTGTTCGATCCGTGGGTCAGGAAGATCCCCTGGAGGAAGCCATGCCAGTACTCTTTCGTGGAGAATCCCATGGACAGAGGAGCCTGGTGGGCTACAGTCCACAGGAGCAAGGAGTTGGACACACCTAAAGCAACTTAATTGGAGAAGGAAACGGCAACCCATTCCAGCGTTCTTGCCTGGAGAATCCCATGGATGGAGAAGCCTGGTAGGCTGCAGTCCATGGGGTCACACAGAGTCGGACACGACTGAAGCGACTTAGCAGCAGCAGCTAGCAAAGCAACTTAACATGTATGCAACTGTAAATTAACCACTTAAAAAATCAGTGTCCTATAGGCCCCAAATCCCACAAAGATCTAATCATCATAATCCCCACCATCGTTACTCCAATCAATCTTCACCATTATTTGAATTTGAAAATTTTTTTAGGAGAGGATAAACACATCCTGGTTCCCCCAGAGTTTCACCATTCCCTACTAGATACTTCTGCCTCCTTCATGCATTTAATTTGATGTCATGAGGACATTTCTTTCTTTTTTTTTTAATATAAATTTATTTATTAATTTATTAATTTTTAAAATTTATTTATTTTATTGGAGGCTAATTACTTTACAATATTGTATTGGTTTTGCCATGCATCAACATGAATCTACCACGGGTATACATGTGTTCCCCATCCTGAACCCCCCTCCCACCTCCCTCCCCATACCATCCTCTGGGTCATCCCAGTGCACCAGCCCCAAGCATCCTGTATCCTGCATCGAACCTGGACTGGCGATTCGTTACACATATGATATTATACATGTTTCAATGCCATTCTCCCAAATCATCCCAAT
>NW_011494601.1:2350910-2353850 GCF_000754665.1 Bison bison bison
GTCCATAGGTGTGTGGGTTTATCTCTGGGCTTCCTATTTTGTTCCATTGATCTATATTTCTGTCTTTGTGCCAGTACCATACTGTCTTGATGACTGTGGCTTTGTAGTAGAGCCTGAAGTCAGGCAGATTGATTCCTCCAGTTCATTCTTCTTTCTCAAGATTGCTTTGGCTACTCAAGGGTTTTTTGTATTTCCATACAAATTGTGAAATTATTTGTTCTAGCTCTGTGAAAAATACCGTTGGTAGCTTGATAGGGATTGCATTGAATCTATAGATTGCTTTGGGTAGTATACACATTTTCACTATATTGATTCTTCCGATCCATGAACCATGGCATATTTCTCCATCTATTAATGTCTTCTTTGATTTCCTTCACCAGTGTCTTATAGTTTTCTATATATAGGTCTTTTGTTTCTTTAGGTAGAATATTCCTAAGTATTTTATTCTTTTCGTTGCAATGGTGAGTGGAATTGTTTCCTTAATTTCTCTATTTTCTCATTATTAGTGTATAGGAATGCAAGGGATTTCTGTGTGTTGATTTTATATCCTGCAACTTAACTATATTCATTGATTAGCTCTCATAATTTTCTGGTAGAGTCTTTAGTATTTTCGATGTAGAGGATCATGTCATATGCAAACAGTGAGAGTTTTACTTCTTTTCCAATCTGGACTCCTTTTATTTCTTTTTCTCCTCTGATTGCTGTGTCCAAAACTTCCAAAACTATGTTGAATAGTAGCGGTGAGAATGGGCACCCTTGTCTTGTTCCTGACTTTAGGGGAAATGCTTTCAATTTTTCACCATTGAGGATAATGTTTGCTGTGGGTTTGTCATATATAGCTTATGTCAAGGTATTTTCCTTCTATTCCTGCTTTCTGGAGAGTTTTTATCATAAATGGATGTTGAATTTTATTAAAGGCTTTCTCTGCATCTATTGAGATAATAATATGGCTTTTATTTTTTAATTTGTTAATGTGGTGTATTACATTGATTGATTTGTGGATATTGAAGAATCCTTTCATCCCTGGGATAAAACCCACACGGTCATGATGTATGATCTTTTTAATGTGTTATTGGATTCTGATTGCTAGAATTTTGTTAAGGATTTTTGCATCTATGTTCATCAATGATATTGGCCTGTAGTTTTCTTTTTTTGTGGCATCTTGGTCAGGTTTTGGTATTAGGGTGATGGTGGCCTCATAGAATGACTTTGGAAGTTTACCTTCCTCTGCAATTTTCTGGAAGAGTTTGAGTAGGATAGGTGTTAGCTCCTTTCTAAATTTTTGGTAGAATTCGGCTGTAAAGCTGTCTGGACCTGGGCTTTTGTTTGCTGGAAGATTTTTTATTACAGTTTCAATTTCCGTGCTTGTGATGGATCTGTTAAGATTTTCTATTTCTTCCTGGTTCAGTTTTGGAAAGTTGTACTTTTCTAAGAATTTGTCCATTTCTTCCACGTTGTCCATTTCATTAGCATATAATTGCTGATAGTAGTCTCTTATGATCCTTTGCATTTGTGTTGTCTTTGTGATCTCTCCATTTTCATGTCTAATTTTATTGATTTGATTTTTCTCCCTTTGTTTTTTGATGAGTCTGGCTAATGGTTTGTCAATTTTATTTATCCTCACAAAGAACCAGCTTTTGGCTTTGTTGATTTTTGCTATGGTCTCTTTTGTTTCTTTTGCATTTATTTCTGCCCTAATTTTTAAGATTTCTTTCCTTCTATTAACCCTGGGGTTCTTCATTTCTTCCTTTTCTAGTTGCTTTATGTGTAGAGTTAGATTATTTATTTGACTTTTTTCTTGTTTCTTGGGGTATGCCTGTATTGCTATGAACTTTCCCCTTAGCACTGCTTTTACACTGTCCCATAGGTTTTGGGTTGTTGTGTTTTCATTTTCATTCATTTCTATGCATATTTTGATTTCTTTTTTGATTTCTTCTGTGATTTGTTGGTTATTCAGTAGCGTGTTGTTCAGCCTCCATATGTTGGAATTTTTAATAGTTTTTCTCCTGTAATTGAGATCTAATCTACTGCATTGTGGTCAGAAAAGATGCTTGGAATGATTTCAATTTTTTGAATTTACCAAGGCTAGATTTATGGTCCAGGATGTGATCTATCCTGGAGAAGGTTCCGTGTGCGCTTGAGAAAAAGGTGAAATTCATTGTTTTGCAGTGAAATGTCCTATAGATATCAATTAGGTCTAACTGGTCTATTGTATATTTTAAAGGCTGTGTTTCCTTGTTAATTTTCTGTTTAGTTGATCCATCCATAGGTGTGAGTGGGGTATTAAAGTCTCCCACATTTATTGTGTTATTGTTAATTTCCCCTTTCATACTTGTTAGCATTTGTCTTACATATTGCGGTGCTCCTATGTTGGGTGCATATATATTTATAATTGTTATATCTTTTTCTTGGATTGATCCTTTGATCATTATGTAGTGTCCTTCTTTGTCTCTTTTCACAGCCTTTGTTTTAAAGTCTATTTTATCTGATATGAGTATTGCTACTCCTGCTTTCTTTTGGCCTCTATTTGCATGGAATATCTTTTTCCAGCCCTTCCCTTTCAGTCTGTATGTGTCCCTTGTTTTGAGGTGGGTCTCTTGTAGACAACATATATAGGGGTCTTGTTTTTGTATCCATTCAGCCAGTCTTTATCTTTTAGTTGGGGCATTCAACCCATTTACATTTAAGGTAATTATTGATCAGTATGATCCCGTTGCCATTTACTTTATTGTTTTGGGTTCGAGTTTATACACCTTTTTTGTGTTTCCTGTCTAGAGAAGATCCTTTAGCATTTGTTGGAGAGCTGGTTTGGTGGTGCTGAATTCTCTCAGCTTTTGCTTGTCTGTAAAGCTTTTGATTTCTCCTTCAGATTTGAATGAGATCCTTGCTGGGTACAGTAATGTGGGCTGTAGGTTATTTTCTTTCATCACTTTAAGTATG
>NW_011494601.1:2353950-2354905 GCF_000754665.1 Bison bison bison
TTAATCTTTGTTAATTTGATTAATATGTGTCTTGGGGTGTTTTGCCTTGGGTTTATCCTGTTTGGGATTCTCTGGGTTTCTTGGACTTGGGTGATTATTTCCTTCCCCATTTTAGGGAAGTTTTCAACTATTATCTCCTCAAGTATTTTCTCATGGTCTTTCTTTTTGTCTTCTTCTTCTGGGACCCCTATGATTCGAATGTTGTAGTGTTTAATACTGTCCTGGAGGTCTCTGAGATTGTCCTCATTTCTTTTAATTCGTTTTTCTTTTTTCCTCTTTGATTCATTTATTTCCACCATTCTATCTTCTAATTACCAATCCTATCTTCTGCCTCTGTTATTCTACGATTTCTTGCCTCCAGAGTGTTTTTGATCTCAATTTATTGCATTATTCATTATATATTGACTCTTCTATTTCTTCTAGGTCCTTGTTAAACCTTTCTTGCATCTTCTCAATCCTTGTCTCCAGGCTATTTATCTGTGATTCCATTTTGTTTTCAAGATTTTGGATCATTTTCACTATCATTATTTGGAATTCTTTATCAGGTGGATTCCCTATCTCTTCCTCTTTTGTTTGATTTGGTGGGCATTTATCCTGTTCCTTTACCTGTTGGGTATTCCTCTGTCTCTTCATCTTGTTTATATTGCTGTGTTTGGGGTGGCCTTTCTGTATTCTGGCAGTTTGTGGAGTTCTCTTTATTGTAGAGTTTCCTCACTGTGGGTGGGGTTGTATGGGTGGCTTGTCAAGGTTTCCTAGTTAGGAAAGCTTGTGTCAGCGTTCTGGTGGGTGTAGCTGGATTTTTTCTCTCTGGAGTGCAATGAAGTGTCCAGTAATGAGTTATGAGATGTCAATGGGTTTGGAGTGACTTTGGGCAGCCTGTATATTGAAGTTCGGGGCTATGTTCCTGTGTTGCTGGAGAATTTGCATGGTATGTCTTGCTCTGGACCTTGTTGGG
>NW_011494601.1:2355005-2355467 GCF_000754665.1 Bison bison bison
TCAACCCATTTACATTTAAGGTAATTATTGATCAGTATGATCCCGTTGCCATTTACTTTATTGTTTCGGGTTCGAGTTTATACACCTTTTTTGTGTTTCCTGTCTAGAGAAGATCCTTTAGCATTTGTTGGAGAGCTGGTTTGGTGGTGCTGAATTCTCTCAGCTTTTGCTTGTCTGTAAAGCTTTTGATTTCTCCTTCAGATTTGAATGAGATCCTTGCTGGGTACAGTAATGTGGGCTGTAGGTTATTTTCTTTCATCACTTTAAGTATGTCCTGCCATTCCTTCCTGGCCTGAAGAGTTTCTATTGAAAGATCAGCTGTTATCCTTATGGGAATCCCCTTGTGTGTTATTTGTTGTTTTTCCATTGCTGCTTTTAATATTTGTTCTTTGTGTTTAATCTTTGTTAATTTGATTAATATGTGTCTTGGGGTGTTTTGCCTTGGGTTTATCCTGTTTGGGA
>NW_011494601.1:2355567-2380072 GCF_000754665.1 Bison bison bison
TGTCCAGTAATGAGTTATGAGATGTCAATGGGTTTGGAGAGACTTTGGGCAGCCTGTATATTGAAGTTCGGGGCTATGTTCCTGTGTTGCTGGAGAATTTGCATGGTATGTCTTGCTCTGGACCTTGTTGGGCCTTGGGTGGTTCTTGGTTTCAATGTAGGTATGGAGGCATTTGATGAGTTCCTGTCACTTAATGTTCCCTGGAGTCAGTTCTCTGGTGTTCTTAGGATTTGGACTTAAGCCTCCTGCTTCTGGTTTTCAGTCTTATTTTTACAGTAGCCTCAAGACTTCTCCATCTATACAGCACTGTTGATAAAACATCTAGGTTAAAGATGAAAAGTTTCTCCACAGTGATGAACACTCAGAGAGGTTCACAGAGTTACATGGAGAAGAGGGAGGAGGGAGATAGAGGTGACCAGGATGAGACGAGGGGGAAACAAAAGAGGAGAGAGCAAGCTAGCCAGTAATCCCTTCCCTATGTGTGCTCCACAGTCTGGACCACTCAGAGATGTTCACGGGGTTATACAGAGAAGAGAAGAGGGAGGAAGGAGACAGAGGTGGCCAGGAAGATAAAAGGGGGAATCAGAAGGAGAAAGACAGATCCAGCCAGCAATCAGTTCCCTAAGTGCTCTCCACAGCCCAGAACACACAAAGAGATTCACAGAGTTGGGTAGAGAAGAGAAGGGGGAGGGAGGAGATAGAGGCAACCTGGTGGAGAAAAAGGAGGTTCCAAAGGGGGAGACAGCAGTCAAGCCAGTAATCTTGCTCCCAAGTAAAAATGGGTACTGAAGGTTGGATTCTTAAAGGTACAAAATTGATAACAAATACCAAAAAGCAAAAATTAAAAATCTAGAGTAGAGGTTGGGTTTTCAAAAATACAATATTAAAGGAAAAAAGTCACAAAAATTATAAAATATATATATATGAAGTTTGCTTTAAAAAATAGGGTCTCTCTTTTTTTTGCAAAGTAATAGGTTATAAAAATGAAAATTAAAGGAGTAATAGAGGACTTAAAAATAAGAAAAAGGTTTTTTAAAAATTAAAGAATGATAGTAAAAATATATCTAGGTCTTTCTCTGGTGTTGTTGTGGGCAGTGTGGGGTCAGTTCATTTTCAGATAGTTCCTTGATCCAGCTTATATTTTTCAAGATCTATAGGCCCCTTCCTATGTAGTCGGTACCAACTACAGGGTTTTAATCTATTGCACCTGTCACTTCCAAGGAGGTTCCCTCTGTTTTAGCTTCTTCTGTTTGCTGGTCTCTTCAGTGTCTAATTTCCACCATGACACAAGGAGGCGGTGGTGGACACTTTTTTAGGCTCACTTGTTCAGTCGTGGAAAATTCTGAAAGAGAAGGGAATACCAGATCATCTGACCTGCCTCTTGAGAAACCTATATGCAGGTGAGGAAGCAACAGTTAGAACTGGACATGGAACAAAAGACTGGTTCCAAATAGGAAAAGGAGTATGTCAAGGCTGTATATTGTCACCCTGCTTATTTAACTTATATGCAGAGTACATCATGAGAAACGCTGGGCTGGAAGAAGCACAAGCTGGAATCTAGATTGCCGGGAGAAATATCAATAACCTCAGATATGCAGATGACACCACCCTTATGGCAGAAAGTGAAGAGGACCTAAAAAGCCTCTTGATGAAAGTGAAAGAGGAGAGTGAAAAAGTTGGCTTAAAACTCAACATTCAGAAAACTAAGATCATGGCATCTGGTCCCATCACTCCATGGCAAACAGATGGTGAAACAATGGAAACAGTGACAGACTTTATTTTCTTGGGCTCCCAAATCACTGCAGATGGTGACTGCAGCCAGGAAATTAAAAGATGCCTGCTCCTTGGAAGAAACGCTATGACCAACCTAGACAGCATATTAAAAAGTAGGGACATTATTTTGCCAACAAAGGTGCTCTAGTCAAAGCTATGGTTTTTCCAGTAGTCATGTATGGATGTGAGAGTAGAACTATAAAGAAAGCTGAGTGCCAAAGAATTGATGCTTTTGAACTGTAGTGTTGGAGAAGACTCTTGAGAGTCCCTTGGACAGCAAAGAAATCCAACCAGTCCATCCTAAAGGAAATGAGTCCTGAATATTCATTGGAAGGACTGATGCTGAAGCTGAAACTCCAATACTTTGGCGACCTGATGCAAAGAGCTGACTCATTTGACAAGACTCTGATGCTGGGAATATAGAAGGCAGGAAGATGGAAGGAGGAGAAGGGGACAACAAAGGATGAGATGGTTGAATGACATCACCAATTCAATGGACATTAGTTTAGGGAAACTCCGGGAGTTGGTGATGGACAGGGAAGCCTGATGTGCTCCAGTCCATGGGGTCACAAAGAGTCGGACAAGACAGTGATTGAAGTGAACTGAACTTACTTTGCCAACAAAGGTCTGTCTAGTCAAAGCTATGGTTTTTCCAGTAGTCATGTATGGATGTGAGTGTTGGACTATAAAGAAAGCTGAGTGCCGAAGAATTGATGCTTTTGAACTGTAGTGTTGGAGAAGACTCTTGAGAGTCCCTTGGACAGCAAAGAGATCCAACCAGTCCATCCTATGGGAAATGAGTCCTGAATATTCATTGGAAGGACTGATGCTGAAGCTGAAACTCCAATACTTTGGCCACTTGATGCAAAGAACTGATTCATTGGAAAAGACCCTGATGCTGGGAAAGAATGAAGCTGGGAGGAGAAGGGTTCTACAGAGGGTGAGATGGTTGAATGGCATCACCAACTCAATGGACATGAGTTTGAGTAAGCTTCGGGTGTTTGTAATGGACAGGGAAGCCTGGCGTGCTGCAGTCCATGGGGTCGCAAAGAGTCGGACATGACTGAGCGACTGAATTGAATTGAGAACTACACTGTGGGGACTTCCCTAGTAGTCCAGTGATTAAGACTTCGCTTTCCAAACAAGGGCATGCAGGTTTGATCCCTGGTGGGGGAGCTAAGATCCCACATGCTCCAAGGCCGAAAAAAAACAAAACATAAAACAGAAGCAATATGGTAATAAATTCAATAAAGACTTCAAAAATAAATAAGAAATGTATTAGAATTATTAAAAAACAAAAGAACTCCACTGTGCCCAACCTGAAGCCTGGACCGCATTTGTCTTATTCACACGTGTATCTCCAGGGCCTAGCAAATATCTATTGAATATTTGAATGAGTGATGCAATCTTTTCTCCATTTACTTTATATTGCTCCATGAATCTTTCATTTTCCCTGCTTTCCCTACTTCCAACTTTACCTCGAATGCACACCAGACATTTTCACTCCAGTAAAAAAAAAAAAAAGTCCATCTCTGACTCACCATGGCTAAGGGATCAAGTAAAAACTCCTCAGTTTGACACTTGATGCCATTCATGATCAGACCCTACCTGCCCTTCCAGCCTCACCTTCCTTTATTCAGTTTTACACTGTTGTTTCTTGCAACAATAAATTGCTAATTCTCTGGACACACACTGCTGTATTCATATTTCCATACATTTGCTTTTATTGCTCTCCTCTGTTCTCCACAACCCTGGAAAGTGTGAGGGGTTTGCCGTATCAGCATATGCTCATCAGTATATCCTACCAAGTCATCAGAACTTGCCTAAGGGCTCTTGTGATACTGCATTATTTGTAAATTTGTATTTGGAGTTGGGGGAGAGTTTAAAATAATTTTGCCCAAAGAGATAGCCAATCAATAGTTCCCTTGTTCCTCTTTAATCTGAAATGGTGCTGAAGGGGAGCAGAATTTCTCACCTCAAAAAATCCCCACCTTGACATGAGGATTATTTTCTGCTAAAGGCAATCAGATCCTTAAAAATTCAAGAAGAGTTCCTCTCCCTCAACTGCCTAAATTTACATTGGCAGGGCTATCTGTAGCAGGAAGAGAGCTATTACCACAAATGGCTTTCCACCAAGAGACTTATTTGTTTAACAGGGCAACCTTGGTTTTCCATGAATGGCCTTCCTCACCTTTGTATCCCCAAACCCCCGCTCCCTTTCTCTGCTCAGGATATTACATGAGCTTCAGTTACGTAACTGCCCTTTCAGTTTTTTATATCTTTATGGGAATTTGTGTAATTTTATTTATTTATCCTGTTGATCTTGTCACCAATCCCCAACAGGTCAGTGACCCCTCTTTCTTTGCCAGTCACAAATGCCTATCAAACAAAACCAGTTTCTATATAACAGAGGAGAAACTTTATTTGTTAATCAAGGAATGGAGAAGGGAGAGCTCATGCTCTGAAAATACCTCTCTCTTAAGGGAGGGCAGTGAGGGAATTCGAAGGGGTAGGAGGTAGTCATGTCATCAGGGCTGCAGAAAAGGGACGGATTTCCAGGGGTAGCTGAGGGGCAGCTGGAGTATGCAGTCTTCCATGCTTCTCTGCACACTGCATGACTTGTGCCTAGCAGAGTACAAATCTCCCCCATGGGGCAGAGTCTTAGCATGGTAATGAACCAAAGGTCATTTTCTGGACACCTCTAGGTCTTGTCTGTGCAGGTGTATTCCTGTGGTCAAGTCAGAGCCAGTTTGGGGTGCTTGACCACTATCTGTCTCTTAAAGCACAGCTGTAAAATATCTCTGTCAAATACCAGATGCTTTTAAAACACACAGATAAATTAAGGCAACGATCCTTTAGGTTTCAGGGCCTGATGTGGGTGACAATCTATTTTATATAAATTTAATTATTAGATCAGCCAAAGAACCTAAAAGAGAAGAAGAGAATATTTTTCTGCCTGCACATGATCTTTATCACAAATGTTTGGGTACATGTCAGATCTATCTCTCTAGTATTCTTTTCCATCAATGTATTTGATTCACATGTCAAATACCAAATGTTTGGGATTTATTTATTTATTTTGGCTGCATTGGGTATTGCTGAGTTCAGGCTTTCTCTAGTTGCAGCGATGGTGGGGGAGCTACTCTTCACTGTGGCACATGTGCTTCTCATTGCAGTAACTTCTCTTCTTGTGGAGCCGAGGCTCTCAAGTCTATGGCCTTCAGTAGTTGCATCACACAGGCTCAGTAGTTGTAGTGCATGGGCTTAGTTGCTCTGTTGTTGTTCAATCGTAAATTGTGTCTGACTGTTTGCAACTCCATGGACTGCAGCACACCAGGCTTTCCTGTCCTTCACTGTCTCCCAGAGTTTGTGCAAACTCATGTCCATTGAGTCAGTGATGCCATCCCATTCTCTGTCATCCCCTTCTCCTCCTGCCTTCAGTCTTTCCCAGCATCAGGGTCTTTTCCAATGAGTCAGTTCTTCACATCAGGTGGCCAAAGTATTGGCGCTTCAGCTTCAGCATCAGTCCTTCCAATGAATATTCAGGACTGATTTCCTTTAGGATTGACTGGTTTGATTTCTTTGCGGTCCAAAGGACTCTCAAAAGTCTTCTCCAGGACGACAGTCTGAAAGTTACCTGGATAGTGTTACTTTTCTACCACTCACCAGCAATTGGCTCTGTCAGATGGAAGCCAAGCTTGAAACTATCCTCAGATCTGTCTCCAAAGTGAGCAGCCTCTCCTCTTTGGTGTTGAATGAATCAGTGTGTCCATCCTCCTGTGTGTTCCTCCCCATACCTCCTGTAGTGGTTTTCTAGGGCTGAGTTTTGGAGGCTGGAAGTCAAAGATTGAGATGCCAAAATTGCTGGGTTCTAGGGAAAGCCCTCTTCCTGGTTTGCAGACAGCAATTTTCTCATGAAGTTCAGTTGCTGCCAAGAGAGAATCCCATTCCATGTAGTCAGGTAGGGACCCAGAGGGACAAAGGTACCAGCATCTTTTACACAAGGCTTGCATTGCTTCCATGGTTACCCTGGATGTTATCTTCTAGTTGCTCTGAGGCATGTGGAATCTTCCCAGACCAGGGGTCAAACCAGAGCCCCCTGCATTGGCAGGCAGATTCTTATCCACTGTACCACCAGGGAAGTCCCCAATTGTTTTTAATTATTGTTGTTGTTTTATTCACTCACTAAGTCATTTCCAACTCTTTGCAACCCCGCGGACTGCAGCACGCCAGGCTTCCCTGTCCTTTACTATCTCTCGGAGTTTGCTTAAACTCATGTCCATCGAGTCATTGATGCCATCCAACCATCTCATTCTCTGTTGTCCCCTTCTCCTCCTGCTCTCAATCTTTCCCAGCAGCAGAGTCTTTTCCAATGAGTTGGCTCTTTGAATCAGGTGACCAAAGTATTGGAACTTCAGCTTCAGCATCAGTCCTTTCAATGAACATTGACTGACTGATTTCCTTTAGGACTGACTGGTTTGATTTCCTCACTGTCCAAGGGACTCTTGGACAAGAGTCTTCTTCAGCACTATTAGAAAGCATCAGTTTTTCAACACTCAACCTTCTTTATGATCCAACTCTCACATCCATACATGGCTACTAGAAAAACCATAACTTTGACTATATAGACCTTTGTTGACAGAGTGGAGTGACGTCTCTGCTTTTTAATATGCTGTCTAGGTTTGCCATGGCTGTTCCTCCAAGGAGCAAGTGTGTTTTAATTTCATGGCTGCAGTCACTGTCCATGAAATGGAGCAGGACCCCTGTGATCTTTCCCCCTGCCCCACCATGTCCTCTGCCTGCCTTTTGTCTATGGAAAACTTTAATCAAAGAATAAGCTTAATCAGAGAAATAAGAATACGTGAAAACAAAGGAAAACAGTCAAAGGAGACCAAACAATAATAATGCAGTCATTAAGCATAGTCAAGGACCTTTAGTTCCTTCTCAAGGACTATAGATAATATTCGGAGCCATATCCTGTGAGCTGTCTTACAGATACTGAACCCCAGAGGGGAAAATTAACTACATGATGACCAGACTGTACCCAGGACATGAGCTACCACAATTCGGAAAACTGACCACAAAAAAATA
Organism: Bison bison bison; assembly: GCF_000754665.1. Taxonomy (NCBI): domain Eukaryota; kingdom Metazoa; phylum Chordata; class Mammalia; order Artiodactyla; family Bovidae; genus Bison; species Bison bison. The sequence continues at coordinate 2,362,432 of NW_011494601.1, forward strand.
GGAACAAATGGACCCTAGAACTGAAAATTAACTGTACCTAAAACAACCAAGATGATGCTGTTAAGACCACTGATGATCAATTTGAAGATGACTGTTAGAGATGACTGCACTGTTTCTGCTCGTAGCCCCCCAATCCCTGAATCTGTCCATAAAAGCTCTCACTCCCTGCTTGTTGGGGTGGGGGTGGGGGGTCTGGCCTTTGGACAGATGTTCACCACCCTCCTCACCATATTGCCAGCATCTGAAGTAAAACAAACTTTCCTTTCCACCAACGTGGCTGTTTATTGGCTTCTGAGCAGTGAGCAGCTGGATCCCACCATTCACCTTTTGGTAACAGATTTTGGTTCCCAGCATGGGGCTGGCCACTGCTGGCTCCAGTGCTTTCATGGCACCTGGCTCTCCTGACTCTTCCAGGGGAGAGCTGTGGCCATGACATGTATTAGCTTGCTTCTCATGGCTAGCTAGCCCTGAGTAGGGGATTTGGGGGGACGTTCCAAGCAGCTGCCAAAACCATTTGTTTTGAGGATCTTCCCTGTTTCTCCCCTGCTCAGCACTGGCTGCCAACTTTTCCTTGGTAGAATAGAAACTTGCACTTGGGACAAGCTGACGAGCTCCAAGACCGGGTAAGTCCACTGGTGTGCACATAGGCAACCTTCCCATTTCTGAGTACTGACTGCTATTTGGGTGTTTTTGCCAATTGGTTCTCATGTCTGTCTGCCATTGAGGACCATCTATGAGCATGAAGTGCTCTTTGGGCATTCTTGCCAATTAGTTATGACATCTGCCTACCCTTGAGGACCATTTGTGAGAACTGAATGTCATTTGAACATTTTGTCAATTGGTTCTGATATCTGACTACCATTGAGGACCATTTGTTTTGGGGGAAGTGTTTGCTTGGGACTCTGTACTAGTCACCCTAGGAGAGGGTTTGTGACAGATCTGTTTGGTGTGTGAATGGGTATTCCATTTGTATGATTGGTACTCTTGTTGCCTTATGTAAAATGGGAAATTTAGGTTCAAGTCATTAAAAAAAAGTTTAGCTATGAAATCATAACTAATGAAAAAGACACTTTTTTTTTGGACAATGTATAGCAACAATATTCTTTAGACTCTGGAGAAAATTGGTTAAGATGAAACTTAATTGGTTAAGTTTGGAATTAAGTTTGAAAATTGGTTAACATGAAATTTTAAAAAACAGTTCCTTTTGCATATGCAGTTAGAGAAAGCTAGCTTGATGAAACACTTTTTCAGATCCTGAAAAAACAAAAATATGCCTAGGAAAAAGCTTAAAGTTAACTTTTATCAAGTACTTGAAATACAAACACATTCCACTTTGCCTGGAACGCCAGCCTTGGGTTAATTGTAAAACTTCAAGCTAAAATGAGTGTTTACAAATCAAATAAATCTAAATTTACCTTCTTTTGTCCTCTTGTAAGACCAGGAGGGAAACTAAAGATGTTTGGGTTTATTAAACATACATGTTGTACCACTAAAAAAAATATGCTATTAAAAAATGTATGTTTTTAGAGGTTGTAAAATATGTTCTTTAACTTGCCAATCAAAAAATACTACTGGCATACCATTTCAATCATTTGTGTCTTAATTTCGTTTCAAAGGTTAAAACTTGTAATATTTAAAAATGATAAGGAAAACATCTCCGTGTGTAAAATAAGTAAGATATGTGTTGTTGACAAAGAGAAGATAGGGGGGGGAAAATGGAGATATTTTTGTTAAAGAAAAAAAATAATAAATTTGCCCTGTAGTTGTTTGTTTCTGGATAGGGAAATACAGGATAAATTTGTTTGGATCCAGAAAATGATAAAAAGTTTATAAAAAAGAAACTTTAAGAAAAGAATTTTGTATGTTGTCAAGATTAAAATTAGACTAAATTTAATTAGGTATATATATATATTTGTTATTAAGAACAAGCTGATACAAGACTAAACTTTTCCCTCTGTTAAGAAAACAAAGTCCTCCTGGAATAATGATCTGATTTTGGTAATAGAGACTTCTAGTAGTAGTAGTTGCTCAGTCATGTCCGACTCTTTGCGACCCCATGGACCCCGCCAGTCTCTTCTGTCCATGGGATTTTCCAGGCAAGAATACTGGAGTGGATTGCCATTCCCTTCTCCAGAGGATCTTCCTGATCCAGGAATCGAACCATAGTCTCCTGCATTCCAGGAGAACTCTTAACCCTTTGAGCTACAGGGAAGACTTCTAATGGAAAGTAACTGCTTTGTTTCTAATCATATTTTTGACCCTAATGTTCTGAATGGAAAAACCGTCCAGTAAAGTTCTCGCACAGCATAACCATTCATGATGTGTAGCACTACTGGCTTTAAGTTTACTGCTTAAAGCACATGTACAATGTTTGTGTGACAATTAGATATAAATGATAAAATGTATGGCCTATAAAACATTTCTCTATTAACATACCTCTGAGCCTGTTCATGATATCTGATAAAGAAAAAGGAAACCTAGCACCAAGAGACATCAATGGGCTCAAGGCAGACAAAAGAGCCACTCTGGCGACGTTGAAAAATATATCGATTATCAATACTTCCTATGAAAGGAGTTACAATTAAAAGGGGGAAATGATGTCCATCTCCCTCCCCACCCTAGCTGCCAGCATCTGAAATAAACTTTCCCTTCCACCAACCTGGCCTGTCTACTGGCTTTTGAGTGGCAAGCAGCTGGACTCACACAACTCTTTCGATAACATCTGCAGTGATTTTGGAGCCCATGAAAATAAAATCTGTCACTGTTTCCGCTTTCCCTCATCTATTTGCCATGAAGTGATGGGACCAGATCCCATGATGTCAGTTTTTTGAACATTGAGTTTTAATCCAGCTTTTTCACTGTCTTTTTTCACCCTGATCAAGAGGCTCTTTAGTCCCTCCTCACTTTCTGCCATTAGAGTGGTATCATCTGCATATCTGAGGTTGTTGATACCCTCCGGGCAATTTTGATTCCAGCTTGCAATTCATCCAGCCCAGCACTTCACATGATGTACTCTGCATGTAAGTTAAACAAGCAGGGTAACAATATACAGCCCTGACGTACTCCCTTCCCAGTCTTGAACCAGTCCTTTGTTCCATGTCCAGTTCTAACTATTGCTTCTTGACCTGCATACAGGTGTCTTAAGAGGCAGATAAGGTAGTCTGGTATTCCCATCTCTTGAATTGTCCACAGTCTGTTGTAATCCATACAGTCAAAGGCTTTCAGTTCAGTTCAGTCACTCAGTCGTGTCCACCTCTTTGTGACCCCATGAATCGCAGCACACCAGGCTTCCTTGTCCATCACCAACTCCCGGAGTTTACTAAAACTAATGTCCATCAAGTTGGTGATGCCATCCAGCCATCTCATCCTCTGTCGTCCCCTTCTCCTGCCCCCAATCCCTCCCAGCATCAGGGTCAATAAGTCAACTCTTCGCATGAGGTGGCCAAAGTATTGGAGTTTCAGCCTCAGCATCAGTCGTTCCAATGAACACCTAGGACTGATCTCCTTTAGGACGTACTGGTTGGATCTCCTTGCAGTCCAAGGGACGCTCAAGAGTCTTCTCCAATACCACAGTTCAAAAGCATCAATTCTTCAGTGCTCAGCTTTCTTCACAGTCCAACTCTCACATCCATACATGACCACTGGAAAAACCACAGCCTTGACTAGACGGACTTTTCTTGGCAAAGTAATGTCTCTGCTTTTGAATACGCTATCTAGGTTGGTCATAACTTTCCTTCCAAGGAGGAAGCGTCTTTTAATTTCATGGCTGCAATCACCATCTTCAGTGATTTTGGAGCCCCAAAAAATAAAGTCAGCCACTGTTTCCCCATCTATTTCCCATGAAGTGATGGGACCAGATGCCAAGATCTTAGTTTTCTGAATGTTGAGCTTTAAGCCAACTTTTTCACTCTCCTCTTTCACTTTCATCAAGAGGCTCTTTAGTTCCTCTTCACTTTCTGCCATGAGGGTGGTGTCATCTGCATATCTGAGGTTATTGACATTTCTCCCTGAAATCTTGATTCCAGCTTGTGCTTCTTCCAGCCCAGTGTTTCTCATGATGTACTCTGCATAGAAGTTAAATAAGCAGGGTGACAATATACAGCCTTGATGTACTCCTTTTCCTATTTGGAACCAGTCTGTTGTTCCATGTCCAGTTCTAACTGTTGCTTCCTGACCTGCATATAGGTTTCTCAAGAGGTAGGTCAGGTGGTCTGGTATTCCCATCTCTTTCAGAATTTTCCACAGTTTATTGTGATCCACACAGTCAAAGGCTTTTTCCCAGAAATATATCTAATTATCTAATGGCCTGTTTTGCCTGTTTCCTCAAAGCACTAAGTGGATCATCCTGTTCTTCATCCTCAATTCCTTTTAGGTCAGCAACTGCAGTGATCCTTGTACAGCTGGATGATGGGCAACATATTGTTTTACAGTGCTTTTATTACAAGTTCTGACATTTAATTCATCCACATCTCTGAGGTAGGAATCAATATGTCCCTACTTTACAGATAAAAAAACTAAGGCACAAATGGGTTAGATAATAGTCTCAGCTTGGAAAAGACCCTGATGCTGGGAATGACTGAGAGCAGGAGGAGAAGGGGGCAACAGAGAATGAAATTGTTGGACGGCATCACCACCTCAGTGGACATGAGTTTGAGCAAATTCCAGGAGGTAGTGAAGGACAGGGAAGCCTGGAGTGCTGCTGTTGTAGCCACGTATTTCAGGAAACAAACTCACTCAGAAGGACAATGCAGATAGTGGAGTGCAATTTATTACACCAGCAGGCCCAAGGCAGAGTCTCCTCTTAGCCAAGGACCTCGACCAGTTTTTGTGAAAACCTTATATAACCTAAGTATACGTGCCCAAACCCACCTCCCCACATTCCCTGAAACTAGCCTGAACAAAGGAAAAGAAAGATACAATCAAAGTTAACCCATGATTCATATGCCTTAAGCCTAGGTAGTTAACAGTGGACAATTATCAATAGGCCTGTGGTCATACCCTAATAATAATAATAGAATTTATGATTCTATTCAGTTACACAGATAATTAGGGTATTCCTTTAGGCGATGGAGAGTCTAGGTACGAGCTCTGGGGCTGTTCCATCGGCCGGGGGGCAGGGGGCGGGGGTCTGGTTTTCCAGTTGGTATGCCATTCCCATAGATCTGGGCATATAGCTCAAAGTCCATAGTCCAGCCCAAGATGGAGCCCTGCTTTCAAGATGGAGCCTGTTCTGTCTGTTTCCTCCTTCACTGCAGTCTATGGGGTCGCAAAGAGTTGTACACGACTTAGTGACTGAACAACAAGCTTACACAAAATGTTAATGGCAGAGCCAGGACTTAAACTCAGTTTCCCTGGTAGCTCAGCTAGTAAAGAATTCGCCTGCAATGCAGGAGACCCCAGTTCGATTCAGGGGTCAGGAAGATCTGCTGGAAAAGGGAATAGCTACCCATTCCAGGATTCTGGCCTAGAGAATTCCATGGGGTTGCGAAGAGTTGGACACAACTAAGCTACCTTTTCCGGAGAAGGCAATGGCACCCCACCCTAGTACTCTTGCCTTGAAAATCCCATGGATGGAGGAGCCTTGTGGGCTGCAGTCTATGGGGTCGCTAAGAGTCGGACACAACTGAGTGACTTCACTTTCACATTTTCACTTTCATGCATTGGAGAAGGAAATGGCAACCCACTCCAGTGTTATTGCCTGAAGAATCCCAGGGATGGTGGAGCCTGGTAGGCTGCCATCTATGGGGTCACACAGAGTCAGACACGACTGAAGTGACTTAGCAGCAGCAGCAGCAGCAAGCTACCTTTTCACTTTCACTTTCTATCTGTCCACCAACATTGCTCATAAGTTCTGTGCCATATGGATCCATACATCTTTAGTAATGAAGAGGAAGAGCATTATTTCTGTCGATCCAAAACAAATTAGACTGCGGTATATTTCTCCAGGAAAGAGATTTATTCCAGGATCAGCAGAGAATTACAATTTGGGGTCTGCAATCATGTGAACAACAACACAAGCTCCCGCCACCCCACCAAAGGGAAGAACACTTTGAAGAAGAAAAGGACGTTGGGAAGGCTGTAGAAAACAGAATCCATGGGTTTTCTTTGGCTGAGTCCTTGCCAGGAAAGAAGATTGGTCTTCCTATCAGCCTCTGCCAGCCTCACAAGGTGTGAGAGTGCCCCCTGTCAGCATCCCAAGTCTATTTAATTGTCGTTTCCATTTATTATTAACTTTTTACATTTCCCACAGAGTACAGTAGAGCTTAAGTTCAAAAATTAGCCCCATAATGAATAGGATACAGAGCCCACAAATAAACCCATGCACCTATAGTAACAAAAGAGGCAAGACCACGCAACGTTGGAAAGACAGTCTCTTCAACAAATGGTGCTGAGAAAACTGGATAGCTACCTATAAGAAAAAAAATGAAATCAGATCATTCTTTAACACCATACACAAAAACAAAGCTCAAAATGGATTAAAGACCTAAATGTAAGACCAGAAACTATAAAACTTAGAGGAAAACAGAGGCAGAACACTCAATAACATAAATCAAAGCAAGATCCTCTATGAGCCATCTCCTAGAGTAACGGAAATAAAAACAAACAAATGCGACCTACTGAAAAACTTCTGCATAACAAAGGAAACAATAAACAAAATGAAAAGACAACCTACAGATTGGGAGAAAATATTTGCAAATGATGTGACCAACAGGGGATTAGTATCCAAAATTTACAGACAGCAGACAGAAGACCTAAATAGACATTTCTCCAAATAAGAGACACAGTTGGCCAAGAGGCACATGAAAAAATGTTCAACATGGCTAATTAATTATTAGAGAAATGAAAATCAAAACTACAATGAGATATCACCTCACACTAGCCAGAATGGCAATCATCAAAAATCCACAAACAATAAATGCTGGTGAGGGTGGAGAGAGAAGGGAATCCTCCCACAATGTTGGAGGGGATGTAAATTGGTACAGCCACTATGACGAACAGTATGGAGGTTCCTTGAAAAAACCTACAACTAGAGCTACCATATGATTCAGTCCCACTCCAGCATGTATCTGGAGAAAAACATGATCCAAAAGGATACACACACCCCAGTGTTCACTGCAGCACCATTTGCAACACCCAAGACGTGGAAGCAATCTAAATGTCTATCGACAGAGGAAGGATGAAGATGTACATACATACAGTGGAATGTCATTGAGTCATTAAAAAGAATGAAATAATGCCATGTGCAGCAACATGGATGGCCTTACAGATTGCCATACTGAGTGAAGTAAGTCAAAGAGGGAAAAATATCACTGGACATCACTTATATGTGGAATCTAAAAAGAAATGATACAAATGAACTTACAAAACAGAATGAAACTCACAGACTTAGAGAACACTTGAAAGTATCACAACATTGTTACTCAGCTATATACACCCCAATACAAAATAAAAAGTATAAAAAAAAAAAAAAACAGACCTAACAGACCTATAGTTATCAGAAACATAACGCACCATTCTATTTCAACACCATTATCTTAAGCTCCGGAAACCCAGAGAAGGTGGGGGGGTCTCCCCTGCAAGATGATGACCAGCCCACCAGGCCAGAGTGGATGGGGACTCTTTCCAAGTTTCAAGGCCACAGACTCTTCTCTCTTAGGGGAGAGAAGGGAGGAGCTTTTGCCGTGGTCCCGCCCCAGCCTTGCCTTTATCTCCCCCATGAACTGCCGGTGGCCAGCCAGGCATCCCATGATGTGCGCTGCAGCGATGGGGAAGGCAAGAGGAGATGAGGCTTACTTCCAGAGGAGTAGTCTGTTCTGGGTTACTATCATCATTCTCTCTTTTGGCTATTACACGGTAAGGACAGCGGGCCCCGAGGAAGGCGAGGCGAGGGGCTGGAGTGCTGCCTGGAGGTGCAAGATTCCACCTGGAGCCGTGGAGTGGTCGCAGGCGCAATCGCGGCTCTCGGGCGCTCTGAGCCAGGGGACTAGACCCGGGAAGAAAACGCAGGCGCACTCGTCTGTCTACGCCTTTCGCCTGTGTTGAGATCTTGAGAAACCAGCTGCCCACGCTTTCCCTCCCTACCCCATGACTAAGTAACTAGATCTTTCAAAATGGTGGCGAAGTCGGAGGCTGGCGGGGCTGCTGCCTCCTACTTCCGTGTAGCCAGACCCCTGCCCTCGCTGGTCACGGTCCTGGTGCTGGGATATTTCGGGGTAAGGTGTGTAGTACGGCGCGGCGCTTCTGTTTTGGCCCGCCGGGCTCCCGTAGAGCCAGGGGCACTGGGGAGGGGGAAGGAGGGAGGTCTTGCGCTTGCGCGGCTGGCGGTTGCCTAGGTAATTGGCGTAAGCTGAAGTTCAGTGGGCTTGTCAGGTTTTCGCTTGGAAATGTTCCTGCCTTTGCGTCTCCAAGGTTAGTAGGACTTGTTCAGGTCTGAGTAGAACTAGAGGAGAAAGAGGCCAAGTTGACAGTTCTAAACCTGCCAAGACAAGATAGGGCTTCCAAAGCAGAATGTCTGAGGCAGTTGGAATTGCTTGGAAAATGGGGATGAACCTAAAGGTTGGGTAGAATTTAAGTGGTAAGAAAGGATAAAGAGGATGTGCATATTATGACATAGATGTAAAATCAAGAAGACAATCTCTACTGAGATAAGCAACAACTTTTTTTTGAGAGACAGAATTCATTTAAAGAATACAGTGAAAGTGAAAGTTGCTCAGTCGTGTCTGAGTCTTTGCGACCCCATGGACTATACAGTCCATGGAATTCTCCAGGCCAGAATACTGGAGTGGGTAGCCTTTCCCTTCTCCAGGGGATCTTCCCAACCCAGGGATTGAACCCAGGTCTCCCGCATTGCAGGCGGATTCTTTACCAGCTGAGCCACAAGAAGATACCCAAAACGGTGGGTTGCGGAGTACTACATTGTGGAATTCAGTAAGAACAGAAGTCAGCTAATCTGGGTACTAAATCTGATAACCACATAGTTTCCTTAGCAGAAATCTTCCACTGAAATGGCTTTTAGAAAATAGAATTCAAGAATTGAAGCCCGTATGGCTTGGTTCAGAGTTGCTTTGGTCTGTTGTTTGTTCTTGCAGAATCAGGATTATTTCATAGCGTTGGTTAAAAATACATTGAAGTGATCTAAAAGCACTCTGGTTCTCTTTCAGTGGATGATCTTCTGGCCTGAGAGTATTCCTTATCAGAGCCTGGGACCCCTGGGCCCCTTCACTCAGTACTTGCTGAAGCATCATCACACCCTCGTGCATGCTTGGTAAGTAGAGCTCCAGAAATGGGATGTGGACCCCACAGTTTCAGTCTCCCTGGAAGGCCCATGGTTGCCTTCTAAAAGTGGTGCTCGTTCATATGAAAGCACTTTTCTTTTGGAGGTTTTTCTGTTAGAGCTCATCAGCAGAGGACCATCACCTTAAACGAGGCTGACTTCTGTTTCAGGTATTGGCTTGCCTGGATGATTCACGTGGGAGAGTCCTTGTATGCCATTGTATTGTGCAAGTAAGTGTTTTTAACAGATCTCTGTTGCTTTTCACTTGGTATCTCACATAAGTGAAGAGTAGCCACATTTGAATAATTCATGCGCTTGTAGGCTGAGAACACTCTCAGGATAGAGTTGAAGTCCCACACCTAATACTGAGCCTCACTCAGTACTCAGAGGGAGTACTCAGTAAATAGTTAATGAATGAATTCATTTCATTTATATTAATGAGTCAATTATTTAGTCACTTAATTTAGAAAATTTTTTTTCTTTTTTTTCCAAAAATCTCCCTGTAGCCCCAACTAGAAGGAAAGATTAGCAGGTTGCCTTCTAATTTGAAAAAGAGCTGTAGTGACCTAGCCCAATGATTCTCAACCCCTAGTTTTGCAACTGAATTACCTGAAGAGCTTTCTTAAAATTCACTTGTTTGGTTTCCAGACCCAGAGATCCTAATCTGGTAGGCCTTGCTTCAGGCACAGGAATGTGTTATTTTTTTTCAAGTTCTGTAGATGATTCTGGGATGCAATGAAAGCTAAAAGTCCTATGACTAGGCCCTACTCAGCAAATGCCAGTGTAAATAATAAATGTGAGAAAACTACAAAAAGCTTCTCTTTACATTTGGACTTTATGTAAGCATACACTGAAAGTAAATGGTTATAGTAATGCCAGACTGCTTTACAATTGAGTTTTTTTTCTTTGGCTCAAGATTAATTACCACCTCTGTTTTTGTGGTACTACTTCTAAAAGTGGAAAATAAGATACTTTATTATGTTTTAATAATAAATATAATTAATATTTCTTGGGTGCACACTATGCCAGACAACTGCTAACTGACTTAAATATATTATGTTACTCCACCTTCTGTTTTATTAAATGAGCTGGACTTTCTAGGAGAGGAGCATAAAGCAGCTTTATTTTTTTACCTCTCTCCAGTCCCCTGTGGATTATTGTCTGCCTCCCACCATAGCCCTGGATCAAATCTAAAGCAGGTCCATAGGTTGTCCAGTCAAGTTACAAAGTTATTAAAACTATGAACTTTCATCAGATTCAGTACATCTGTTCTTCAGCCAAGGCTCGGCAGGCTGCCATGGGGAAGAGGGTGTAATCAACGTCTTCACTCTCCCTTGGGGTGCCGGAAGTATATGTAAAGGAAGCAGGGCATGATCTGCCTTGTGATCAGGCAACTGGGTGATGTGGCAGTTACACACCCATTGTTGATTCTTTCTCTCCAAAGGGTCCCTGGTGGGTTTTTGAGAAACCGCTCATCACCAGGGATCTCCCTTCCACAGTTCCCCTGATGGTTCCTTCAACCTTAGTCAGCATGTCATTTGCAGTTTCCCCTTTGGGTTGATGATGTTTTCCTCTTATTTAGGTTTCTTCTGCCCTTTAGTTAGGCCTCTGGGGCAGGGTTGCTTTTAAGCCCATGCACACCAGTGCCCTTCCACAAGACCTGTAAGGCTCAGGATGACAGCTTCCTTATCCCTCCATTGGGATAAATCTGTAGGTGTGTGCTGTTTCCTGCACAGCCATGTATCCTATCAGGCAGCTCTACTGGTATTTAAACTTGTGAGTCAGATGTTAACCCTCCCACAAGTCACAGGGGACTCTGGTCAGGCTCTCTGAATGGTTCTTTTGAAGCTGCTTGTCAGGCTGACTTGTGATAGGAGGTGCCACAGCACCAGTACCTCTTTCTGAAAGCCTCTTCACTTCTCAATGACAGCTCAGCTTGGAGGTGTGCAGTCCAGCCCTCCAAATTACAGTGTTGGAGTACATGACACCTATTTTGCAATTGGCATATGAAGCCTCTAATGAAAACAAAAAGACTCAAATTGAACATCCAGCTCTCCAGTTCTTTGAGAGGAAGTGGGAGAACAGGCATAGAGAGGTTAGAGCACTGTTCTCATGTTCCTGAAATCATTTATTTATGGAGTAACATGTTGCAATGTATCATTGGTCACTGTAAATCAGAATGAATATTCCTTTTATGAATGAATGAATACATTTAAATGAAAGAATCACTAAATGTGTTGTTGTAAGGCAGAATAAAGCAGTTTTCCTCCAATTAAAAAAAAATCATGAAGACATGCAGAACATTTGTAGCCCTCAACCCCAAATTCCACTGTCCAACAATAGAAAGGAATTGATGAATTCCATTTAACTAGACATTAGATTGGACTGGATGTTTGACTTTATAGCTGCCATATATATATACATATAGACACAAACTCTTCTATAATTTTTCTGTTGTCATATATGCCTATTTTCCCATGTCTATGCCTGTAAATTGAACTCATTCATTTCATTAGTACATAATATTATATAGATGTGTCCTAATGTATTTAACTAATCTTCCTTCTGATGGACTTTTAAACCTCGAGCTTTTCTAAACTATTATAAATAATTCTGTGTGAATGAATTTCTTGTATGTCCTGGCCCACTGTGATATATATTTCACCTTTTTATTGTTTGGTGGTAGAATCTATGAATATAGTTGATGCTTATCTACTGACCTCATACACAGTGACCTTGGTAAATTCATTTTTTAGTTCTAATAGTTTATCTGTTCATCTAATTATTCATCATTAATGATTTAAAAGATCCCTTTACATTTTCTAGGTACCTGGTTGCCTATAGAAATAGACAGTTTTATTTCTTCCTTTCAACTCCATATACCTTTTATTTAAGTTTCCTTCACTGCACTAGCTAGTAATGAAAGGTTGTTGCTGAACAGTGAAGAGATGCCAGGATTCTTGGCTTCCGGAGGAGAGGAATTCAATCTGGGGCCAGTGATAAGCCTTGCTCGCTCAGAGGCTTTATTTTTGTGTAATAAAGTTTTGTTAAAGTATAAAAGAGAGAAAGCTTCTGATATAGACATCAGAAGGAGGCAGAAAGAGTGCCCCCCTGCTAGCCTTTAGCAGTAAGTTATATACCTATTAGCAAGCTGTTAATTAGAGAAGGGAGATGTCTCAAAATTCAGTGGCACTAGGCCCTCACCCATAACATGCATTTTGATATAACATTGGCACCAGGTGAGTCATCCCAGGCCATAAAATGATTGACATGAATCTTGAAGAAAGACAGGTTTCCAAGTAAATATATAGATAGTTTCATTAATATAGATTAGGAGAACAATATATGAGTAAAACATACAGGTTTGTTGAGCCCTTATCTGTTATGGAACCAGATGCCATGATCTTAGGTTTCTGAATGTTGAGTTTTAAGCTCACTTTTTCATCTGGTCCCATCACTTCATGGCAAATAGATGGGGAACCAGTGGAAACAGTGAAAGACTTTATTTTGGGGGGCTCCAAAATCACTGCAGATGGTGATTGCAGCCATGAAATTAAAAGACCCTTGCTCCTTGGAAGAAAAGCTATGACCAACCTAGACAGCATATTAAAAAGCAGAGACATTACTTTGCCAACAAAGGTCCATCTAGTCAAAGCTATGGTTTTTCCAGTAGTCATGTATAAATGTGAGACTATAAAGAAAGCTGAGTGCTGAAGAATTGATGCTTTTGAACTGTGGTGTTGGAGAAGACTCTTGAGAGTCCCTTCTACAGCAAGGAGATCCAGCCAGTCCATCTAAAGGAAATCAGTCCTGAATACATTGGAAGGACTGATGTTGAACCTGAAACTCCAATACTTTGGCCACCTGATGCAAAGAACTGACTCATTTGAAAAGACCCTGATGCTGGGAAAGATTGAAGGCAGGGGGAGAAGGGACCACCAAGGATGAGATAGTTGGATGGCATCACCGACTCAATGGACATGAGTTTGAATAAACTGTGGGAGTTGGTGATGGACAGGGAGGCCTGGCGTGCAGCAGTCCACGGAGTCGCAAAGAGTCGGTACATGACTGAGTGAACTATCAGTTCTGAGTCTTAAGCAGAACCGACTTAAAGAAAGACAGAGTCTAGGGTAAATACATAGTTCATTAACATACCTTAAGACAAACATTTCCATCAGAAAAACGCATTGGTTAGCTCAAAGTTTGAGAAAAGTTAAGTTTAGGTGGAACCAGGTGTGGTCACAGCAACACAGAATTTTAAGAGAAACCTCTTTTTAAATTTGTATGGAGAAGGGGGAAAAATATAACACTAGTAGTTTGTTTCCTGACCGTTTAAGAGAGAGATAAAAAATGTCTGACACTTGTAGCCTATTTCCTCTGTTTGGAGACCCCTGGCCTTTCTGCCTGTTACCCTCTCAGTAACCCAGTTCATTGTCAACCTGAAGTGGTAATAGTAGGCATCCTGGCCTTGTAAACTTTCAACACTCTGCCTCATGTTTTTTCTAGAGTTGTATATTGTATAGATCTTCTCTATCAGATTAAAGTTCTGTTCTCTAAGTTTTCTAAGAACTTGTATTAAGAGTGGATGTTGAATTTATCAAATGCTTTTTCTGCATTTTTTATGATCATACAATTTTTTTCCCTTTAATCTGTTAGTATTGAAAATTATATTGTTTTTACATTTAAAAAATATATATATATGAGACTTATTTATATAAAGATGAAACTGTCACAAGTCAGTCACTTGAACTGGGCCATTTTCTTTTGACCTTGGTGTTAAGCAGTTTAGTTTGAATGGGTGTATAAACAGTATTCATTATTTCCATGTGCCAGGCCCTTTACTAACCACTTTGTGTAACTTATCTCAAGGTGAGATAAACACTATTCCTGTTTTTTCAGATGAGGAAACTGAGAGTGAGTGAGTGTCTTGCCCAAGGTCATGCTGGTAGTTGGCCAAGCTAGGATTTGTTTTTTGTTGTCTAGTTGCTAAATCATGTCCTACTCTTTTTGCGACTCCACAGATGGTAGCCCGCTAGGCTCCTCTGTCCAGGGGATTTTCCAGGCAAGAATACTGGAGTGGCTGTCCATTTCCTTCTTCAGGGGATCCTCTCAACCCAGGGATAGAACCTGGGTCTCCTGCACTGGCAGCACTGAGCCACCAGGGAAGCCCAAGCTAGGATTTACATCTAATCTGTCTTCAAAACACTTGCTTTGAAGCCATCCCAGTGATTTTTAACCCTATATGCTCATCAAATCATGTGAGAAATAGTTTCATAATATCATCCCCTAGGCAGTAGCCAGACTTTCTCAGGGAGGAGTGTATCCTCCTAAATGCATAAGAAAAACTAAAGTAAATGAACTAACAATTCAAGTTAAGAAGTGGGAGGAAAGTGCAAAATAAATGCAATGAAAGTAGGTAGAAGTAATACATTTTTTTTAAAATGACTCCTGTGAAACCATAACACTAAGATTCTGGTGGATAGATTTTTCTCTTTTCTCTTTTTAGGTCTAAAGGCATCACGAATACTTGGACCCAACTGCTCTGGTTCCTACAGACGTTCCTTTTTGGGTTGGCATCTCTCTATTACTTGATTGCTTTTAGACCAAAACACCAAAAACAAACTTAAAGAAGATATCCAAAAAAAACTTGTCACTTTATTGTACACTTGAAACTAATATAATATTTTTAACCAACTATACTTCAGTTTAAAAACATTTTTTTAATTAATTAATGAATTAAAAAGAGAGAGAAAATATAGCATATAAAGTTCCTAGGGGGAGAAAAGAAGACATTCAAAAGCCTTCTCTATACTTTGATATTCAGCCTCATCTTTTTTGAGGGGTGCTGTGTTTACTTCATCTTCCTACTTTCTAGAAAGTTAAGGCCCTCTAGTTATTCATGATTCCCTCACCAGCTCTAGTTAAAGTTAAGTAGATAGTAGAAAAAGATTTTAGCTTTCTAATTACACAGACTAACGTATTTGGCAAAGTGCTCCCAGCTACCTTCCTGTAGTCCTTGGTTGCACTGACATTCTCCCTGTCACCTGCTTTAAGCCACATACTAAGTTTGATATACCCTTGCTCACACCTTCTGATTAAAACACCTTATCCTTACCACCACCATCTTATCAGCTCTCCTTTCCTCCAATTTTTTTCTCCCCACTTAGTCCAAAATAGAGTGAGGCCTCCACAGCACATCAATTCCACCCACAGTTATTAGACACCTGTGAGGCAGGATCTTCTCCTCTCAGGCTTCCATTTCACATTACAGAGAAAGATAAGGAAGACAAACAAGTGCCTGGAATGGGGTGGGCTGAGCAGCAACACAGAGGACATGCTAGGAATCCAGAATAAAGGATTGGAGAATGCCTTTCCTGCCCTCCCAGCCGGAAGTGGTGTCTCCTTTCACTCGGGGCCTCCGACACGGTGTTCTGTAGTGTGCGGGTCTGACGGCCACTTTCAGGTCAGGACGGCAGCTGAGACAGCTTCGTTTTTAACCCTAACACCTGTCCCATCACCTCACACAGTGTTTACTCTGATTTCACATTGCACTAGTTCAGCAGCATTCCGGTTTTTATCTGAAAACTGCAGGGCCCGTACAGTGTACACCTGTCTCAGAGAAAAGCACAGAACTGCCCTTGACTCCCATCTTTCTATGGGTCTCCTTCAGTGTGGGAAACCTGTATCTTTTCCACACTTTCCTATTCTTAATTACTTTTCTCCAGACTGTAGATGTGTCCTTCCCGTTCTGACTTACTCAGCCGTTCCTGTTCTAGAGAGTCTAGCTCATGGTCCTCCAGCTAATGACTACCTCTCATTCACCTGGCTATCTCATGACTACTAACTGGCTGGGGCAGAAGGGTTATTGGCTGTGGCCTCTAGGAGACTGTAGCTTCCTTTCCTGAAGGCCCCCCTTGCTTGTTGGCTCACTAGGAACTAGACCTTAGTTTTTTCCCATGACACAGTACAGCATGTTATTTGTTTCAAACTAATATTTGTGAGAAACAGATCCCTCTCCCTGCTTCCCACTAAAAAGAGGCTCCTGGTAAAACCACAGCCATGAAAGATGGTAGACTATGAATTGCTTTTGGTGGAGAGTGACTTCTGCACAAAAATCCGGGTCTTTCCCACTGCTTCTTTTGTGATTGAGGTGTTATTAATGGTTTCAAAGATAATATAGCAGATTACTGAATAAAATGTGAATTGTATCTCCAATTAAATGCTTTTCTGGTATGTCAGTTTTTTATACACTCCCACACATTTGATACTTCTCTTTCTCCAACTGACTCTATTCTGGAACTATTTGTAACAGGGTTTTGTTTGTTTTTCCACTGAAAACAAAATGCAGGGGATTTCCCTGGCCATCCAGTGTCTAAGACTCTACACTCTCAATGGGCCTCCTCTATGCAGGGGGCCCAGGTTCGATCCCTGGTCAGGGAACTAGATCCTCCATGCCACAACTAAGATCCTTGCTTATGTTTCAAGAGCTGCCTATAGTCCACATAACTCCTCCACATCTACCAAGTCGTGGGTGGATATGAGCATCTCCTTTCACTGCAGGATTGGCCTCCTTTTGTTTCTATTACGTTTCATTCCGTTTGATACAGTCTATGCAGCAAGTAAACGGAATACTGTTTTTAAAGGCAGAAAGTATAAAACATGTAATTTTATTTGGGGTATTATCATGGCTTAGAGCAGAACACATCATAGCAAACTGTGGGTCGTTGATTTTTTGGACCCATAAGCTGCATCCTATGGGGTGAAGTAACACACAGAGGCCAGACTAACTGGATCTCATGTTCCTCCCCTCCCTCTCCCACAGCCCAGGAGTTTAGAAGTCTGTGAAGCAAACAATAAACATAGAGACATCTTGGACTTGTGTTGCAGTCACAGTGGTTATATGGGAGAAACACCTATATGCAGTTTGGATGAGAAAAGGCCAAGCATGTTGGAAGCAACCATGGAGGGCAAATAGACTAAAACCCCAGAAATACCAACAGCAAGTAGAGTTTGGAAGAACAAGAAAGGACCAATAGAAGGAACAAAAACAAAACTAATGACCTTCAACAACCAGGACTTGTCTCCCTGAAGTTATCGGCCCGTGACCTTTTTTCTTAAATGCAGAATGCTACAAGAGAGTGTTGGAGAAGGAAATGGCAACCCACTCCAGTATCGTTGCCTGGAGAATCCCAGGGACATAGGAGCCTGGTGGGCTGCTGTCTATGGGGTTGCACAGAGTCAGACACGACTGAAGCGACTTAGCAGCAGCTGGTTTACATTTGGAGAAGGGAATGGCAATCCATTCCAGTATTCTTGCCTGGAGAATTCCATGGACAAAGAAGCCTGGGGTGGGGGTGGTGGGGGTGC
>NW_011494601.1:2380172-2402158 GCF_000754665.1 Bison bison bison
GGGCGGCGGCTACAGTCCGTGGGGTCGCAAAGAGTCGGACACAACTGAGCGACTAACATACACACACACACACACACACACACACACACACACACACAGAGGAGAGTGTAGGGGGGAAAGCAAGCTAGGTGCAGAGTGTAATCTGTATGGAGTCAGAGTAAATAAGCTCTGTGAAGGATAAGTCCAGTTACAATCATTTGTTGCTGCTGCTGCTGCTGTTGCTAAGTCACTTCAGTCTTGTCCAACTCTTTGTGACCCCATAGACAGCAGCCCACCAGGATCACCCGTCCCTGGGACTCTCTAAGCAAGAACACTGGAGGGGGTTGCCATTTCCTTCTCCAATGCATGAAAGTGAAAAGTGAAAGGGAAGTCGCTCAGTCGTGTCCGACTCTTCGAAACCCCATGGACTGCAGCCCGCCAGGCTCCTCCATCCATGGGATTTTCCAGGCAAGAGTACTGGAGTGGAGTGCCATCGCCTTCTCCTAGTAACAGCTAAAGAATAATGAAGATTGTTTAACTCTTGTAGGCTTGTTTGGCTGGTACGTGCCAAAGGCTGTTCACTCATTTCTGTTTTTGCTGCACAACCTCACAACTTAAAAACAGGCCACATTTATAAACTAACACTGTTCCCTATATTCAACGTGTTTATGACTCCAGGCAATCCAAGTCCAAACATATTTTATAAGCCATGATTTTAAAACAAATCTTGAGGTTATATTCCAGATGTGTAAAGAAGTTCTTTAGCAAAACAACTTACCATCTGGGGGCCTGTATGTATTTACATGAAGGGCATGAAAGCACCAAAGAGACACTGGAGAACTTGCCTTTGAGGTTACAGTACAGAACGCAAGCACATCATGAGAATTGCCAGGGCCCTTGCTGGAACCTTGTTAATTAAAGCTCTTAGTTGAACAATTTGGCTTATAAAAATATATAAATATTTTTCCTTCCATTCTTTACAAACAAAAAAATCTAGTGCAGTCAATTAATATATGAATCTATGAGACCCTTGTCTCTGCAAGGCTCCTTGTCCACACTGAATTGGAAATTATAGTTCCTTTTTCTGTCAGGGTTAGACAATGAGAGTGTGTGCTTATCATTTTACATTTCTCTTTATTTATGATGATTTACACAATGGACACTTAAAAATCTTATCCAAAATACTGCATTTGTAATTCTATCAACAAACATTTTAAGATGGCTCTTAAGCTTTCTGAATAGGTTTGAGTTATACTGGTTATCACTCCTCCCTGGTGGCTCAGATGGTAAGACGTCTGCCTGCAGTGCAGGAGACCGGAGTTCAATTCCAGGGTCAGGAAGATCCCCTGGAGAAGGAAATGGCGACCCACTCCAGTATTCCTGCCTGGAGAATCCCATGGACGGAGGAGCCTGGTGGGCTACAGTCCATGGGGTCGCAAAGAGTCGGACACAACTGAGTGATTTCATTCATTCATTCATACTGGTTACCTCATTTCTGTTTATAGTAAGGCGTAAGGTTGGATTAGGGAAAATACTTTTGCATGCTAAAACTATTCAGAGAAATACTCATGAAGAATTTTTAGTTTCTCCTTGTACCAACGCAATGCACTAGATGTTTGTAGTAAATAAAAATTACTCAATATAAATTGTCACTAAAATCAAAGTTTTGACATTGCTGTAAATGAAAGAGAGGAATGACATCTATAATATAAAGTAGGAAAGTGTTTCCTGAACCTGGAGCATGGAGGGACCATGCTCAAAACTTTAGTCATCTGAATTCACTTAAAAAAACTTCTCAAACAAGAATAACTGAAATGCCATGCCTGGTTAGTGTGTTCATTATATTTTTATATCTAAAATCACCATGCATACTAATGCTACATTCAGCACACTATTAATAATCAAAAAGTATTCTACCATCCACTGAGACTGAAGTTGGGGTTCACCTGCCTCTAGACATATGATTTTAGGCAAGTTTTTCACCTTCCTGGACTTCAGTTTCATCATTGAATATGAATAATTTTATATTGTGGCTGGGATGAAAATAAAATAATAAATTTAAATGAAATCAACTATGTAAAGCAACTTTGTAAACTGTAACATTAAATAAGAGTATAGTTTTTGCTTGAAGATTGGTCATGGCTGATGAAATATGCTACGTTTCTCAAATTTGACTGTGCATATGGATTCCATGAGGTCTTGTGAAAATGCAGGCTCTGATCTAGTGAGTATGGAGCGGGTCCAAGATTCCACATGTCTAGCAAGCTCCCTGGTGATCTGTAGACCACTTTGAGTAGTAAGAGTTTTAGAGAAATTTTAGAATAAGAACCCACGTGGTTTGACCCGGATTTCTTGATATCTGGGGATGATTTCTATACATGACAGCATGTTTGTGTCAATAATACACATAATACCTTCACTGGGAGCCCAACACTCAGTGTAAACAATACTTGGAGTCCTGACAATGGTCAAAGAACACTGCTGCAGAGCTAAAAATGCTATGAATGTAACAAAACACAAATAGACTGAAAGACAGAACAAACCACTAGTGGTCACCAGTGGGGAGAGGGAAAAAGGGAGGGGCGAGATGGGATAGGGGATTAAGAAGGTATAGATAAGCTACAAGGATATACTGTACAGCACAAGAAATATAGAGTATTTTATACTAACATTACATGGAATATAAAATTTTGTTGTACACTTGAAACTAATTTATATCATAAATCAACCACAATTTTTAAAAAGCTGATGAAATTAGTGAATTGTCATACCTGCATACTCCCCACTCTTTGAAAATAAAAGTTTGGGATTGAGGTCTTTTGAAAGTGTTAGGTAGGAAGTTAGACATGAGCAATGAGGGGTGGCCTAGCCTAAAAGGATGCAAGCTTATCTTGAAACACCCCATCCCAGACATGCCCAGGAGAGCTCACAGATATGCTACAAAAATAACCACAGAGACTTTATCAACTCCTGCACATGTGCCCTGCTGCTGCTGCTGCTGCTAAGTCGCTTCAGTCGTGTCGGACTCTGTGCGACCCCATAGGACGGCAGCCCAGCAGGCCCCGTCGTCCCTGGGATTCTCCAGGCAAGAACACTGGAGTGGGTTGCCATTTCCTTCTCCGTGCACACGTGCCCTAGGCACACAGTAAATACAGACTAACCACAGGGGCTTCTCCAAGTCCAGCACATGCCCCCTCGATGCACAGCTGTGTCCTCAAGTAACCATAGTCAGCGAGGAGCCCATTAAAGGTTCATAAATATTCTATACATACACATGTCTGACTATAACAGACTTAATTATGGGAACAACATGAGCAATAGAGCCTGTTGTTATGTAACTTGCAACTGTCAATTGGTCTTGAGCATATATTTGCATTCCCTTTCCTGATTGGTGGCGGGTACAAGCCCTATTTTTGGACAGGGCAGAACCAAGAAGAGGAGACAGAGTATAAAAGGGAAAGTCAAGAGGGATCGTGGCCACTGCTTTGCAGCCAGCCCACTCCTACATCTTGGGGTGAACTATCCACTGTCCATTTAACTGAGCTGTAACCAGTATGTTGTTTCAAGAAATCCTGCCTGCTTGAGCTGTAATTAATCCATCATTCTGTCAGGCGAGTGTATTCTCCTCAGTTCTGTCTCATCACAACAAAGATTTGGAGTGACGGACATTAAAGCCCTCTGCGCGTCACAGCTCTCGGGTCTTGAACAGACCATGTTATAGCTCTCCGGTCTCGAATAGACTGTTATAGCTCTTAGACAAATCAGTGTTAACAACTCTATTTTATTTAGAAGATAGCAGGAGAATCCATCCTCGAAGTATGAGGGCATGCCAACCCAAAGTCGCGAAGAGGAGAGACAGCCCCGGCCCTTTGGCTCTTCTTTTTATATGTTTTTTTCTTCCCCCTGGGCCTGCCTATGCAAATTGGGCTTAGTCAGGAGTGCTATTCTACCTGAAGTCCTCACACTGGTCCTTGGACCTTCCTTTGACCTTCCTCTTTTCTCTTCCTTGTCTTTTAGCCACCACCATTTTGGACTCTTTTTCCCTATTCTAACTACCTAACATTCCCCCAAGAGATGGGAGGCCTAATTCTTTGGGAATAGGGGCGTCGAGGTCTTTCTGGCTACTTCCTGCTGAACTGGGATGGCAAGGGGCATTGGGCCTCCTCCTCTTGCTAGTCTCAAGCCTCAGAGTCCTTATAGCGGTGTCCGTCTAAGGGTGAGTGATATTTTCTGTGGTCGGCTGTAGTTTTATATCTTTGTTGAACTGGCACTGCATGTTGTAGCTTTGTTGACCTGGTCAGAGACAAAACAGGTTAGACAATTGATAATACATGGGGCAATCATAAGCAGCATCAATATGGCATAACGAGTAGGGGCATTAGCCAATTCTAAATTCACATCGCCAGGATGGCTCAAGTCCCTCCTTGTTCAGGGATCAGAAAATTTATCTCCTGTCTGTTTTGGAGTACAATCTCTGTCAAGCTGTGCTGGCTCTTTACAGCTCTCCTGAGAAATCTTATCCCCAGAAACCAGATTTTGGGGGTGTTCATTAGAATGGCATTCATTGGTAGTCCTGAATAGGTATCTGAGATCTCCCAGGGGCTCACAGGTATATTGTGTCCTCTTCTGTTTTCTTCCATGGCTTGACTCGTGAGTAGTGAATCCAGGAGTCATGTCCTGGTACCTTGACTGCTGTGGGGGTAGAAAGTATTACGGGGTAAGGGCCCTTCCATGTGGGCTGGAGTTGAGCCTTTGGGGACCCATCTTTCCAGACTTTAATTAAGACTTGAGTCCCTGGAGCATATAGTGGTGACTCCTTAGAATCTTTTGGGTCCCAATTCATACCCCACAAGTGTATATCCTGTTTGAATTACCCAATGGCCATGGTATAAGACTGGAGGGTCTGAACCTCTGGGTCTAGGAAGAGGTCATTGACATAAACAAAAGGTCTCCTATATAGCATCTCATAAGGACTAAGACCAACCTGTTCCTTAGAGGCCATACAGGTGCAGAGGAGGGCTATTCGTAAAGCCTCCTTCCATCCCATTTCCTGGGTTATCTTTTTTATCACTGATTTTAAGAATTGGTTGGCTCTTTCTACTTTTCCTGAAGACTGAGCCTCCAGGCACAATGGAGATAATAAGTAATGCCCAGTGCCTTAGAGACCCCTTGGGTGACCTTAGAAGTAAATGATGTCCCATTGTCACTTTGTAATGACCTGGGCAGACCAAATCGTGGAATGATTTCATGGAGCAGTTTTTTACCACCTCTATGGGTTCGCACAGAGTCGGATACAACTGAAGCGACTTAGCAGCAGCAGCAGCAGCCTTCTCAGTCTGGGTGGGAAAGCCTTCAATCCATTCTGTGAATGTATCTATCATGACTAATAGGAATTTATACCCTTGAGAAACTGGCATCTGGGTGAAGTCCATCTGCCAGTCCTCTCCTGGATATGTCCCATGTCATTGGATGTGCTGGGCCAACTAGGATCTTCAAGCTCCTTGGGGGCTGTTTAATTGGCAAGTGGGACAAGAGGAGACCACTTGCCTTATAGTTGTTTGGAGGCCTGTTCCTCTGAAGGACCTTTCTAGTAAGTTTTGGAGGGCCTTTTCCCCTAAATGAGTGCTGGCATATAAGGAGTTAATCAACTTCCATTGGAGGTTCCCAGGAAGAAAAAGGAGTCCCTCCTTTTGGAACCACCCCATATGATCTTCTTGAAAGCCCTCACTCTTAGCTTTAAGATTCTCACCTTCAGTATATGAAGGAGTTTCTGGCAAATTAGTCTGTGGAACTAAGGTGGCAATCCCTATTAGGTCATGGTTCTGTAATGCTGCTCTCTTAGCTGCCTGATCGGCTGCTTGGTTCCCTCGTGCCATTTCTGTGCTCCCTTTTTGGTGTCCTTTACAGTAGGAGACTGAAACCTCAGTGGGCAGATGGACTGCCTCCAAGAGCCTAAGGATTTGATCACCATATTTGATTGGGGACCCTTGGGTGGTCAAGTGGTCCCTTTCTTTCCAAATAGCAGCATGTGCATGTATCACCAGAAAGGCATACTTGGAGTCAGTGTAGATGGCTATTCTTTTTCTTTTTCCCAGCTCTAAAGCTTGGGTCAGGGCTATGAGCTCAGCTAATTGGGCTGGTGGCAGAGGCTTAGCCTCTATGATCTCAAAATTGGAGACTACTGCATATCCAGCTCTTCTTTTTCCATAGGCTTAGCCTCTATGATCTCAAAATTGGAGACTACTGCATATCCAGCTCTTCTTTTTCCATCTATGACAAAGCTGCTTCCATCAGTGTATCAGATTTCCTCAGGATTGGTCAGAGGATCTTCCGACAATCCCTCTTGGGGTTTTGTCCAGTGGTCCAAGGTTTCTAGACAAGAATGAAAGGGGAGAGAGCCCTCGGGGGTAGGCAGGAGGGTGGCTGGGTTAAGAACCTCACAAGGGATATAGTGAGGCCTGGATTTTCCATCAGCATTACTTGATATCTGAGGATTTTTTAATCAGACATCCATAAATGGCCTCTCCCCTTTAGGAGTTGTTTTACTTGGTGGCTAGTAAAAATAGTTAGTTTGTCCCAAAAGGAGAGTTTTAAAGCATCTTCAATCATGACTGCAATAGCTGCAAGATTTTGAAGGCAGGGAGGCCAGCCTTGGGAGGTTGGATCGAGTCTTTTGGATAAGCAAGCTACAGGCTGGGGCTCAGATCCCAACCTTTGAGCTAACACTCCCAAGGCTATTCTCACTCTTTCATGGACATAAAGTTGGAATGCTTTTTCTGGGTCTGGCAACCTCAAGGCAGATGCCTGAATTAAGGCCTATTTTAGTATAGCCTCTGTCTTCTTTTGAGGAGTTCCCCACATCAGTGGGATTGAATTATCTCATCCCTTTAAGCTTTCATATAAGGGCTGGGCAATTAGACCATAGTTGGGTATCCAGATTCTACAATACCCAGTTAGCCCCAGGAAAGCTCGCAATTGTTTTTGAGTCATGGGGGAGGGCAACTGGAGGATTCCTTGTACCCGATCAGAGGACAGCTTCTGGACCCGTGTGTAATCCGAACTCCCAGGTAAATGACCTTTGTCTCCACCATCTATGCCTCAGCATGGGAGACTTTATGTCCCCTTTATGCCAAAAAGTTTAGAACCTGAATTGCATGTTGTTGGGCATTTTCCTCATCTGGAGAGCAGATTAGTAGGTCATCTACGTATTGTAATATTTTCCCATTAGGTCCCAGGTCCAGATTTAGGAGATCCCAGCTAAGGGCCTGTCCAAACAGGTGGGGGCTATCTCTGAAACCCTTAAGTAATACTGTCAAAGTCATCTGTTGGTGTTTTTCTCCTGGGGCCTCCCACTCAAAGGCAAAAATACATTGGGATTCTTTAGCCAGTGGTATGCAAAAAAAAAAAAAAAATGCATCTTTTAGATCCAAGACTGTAAACCACTTGGCACTGGGTGGAATTTCTCCCAAGATTACATAGGGATTGGGTACTGTGGGATGGAGGGGGACTACAGCTTCATTTATGATCCGGAGATCTTAACCATTCATCAGGTTCCGTCTTTTTTCTTTACTGAGAGAATTGGGGTGTTACATGGTGAACTGGTGGGGACCAATAGCCCACAAACAAGGAATTTATTTATTAAAGGCTGTAGTCCCTCCTGAGCCTCTCTTTTGAGAGGATATTGTTTCCGGTTAGGAAACTGAGTGGGATCTCGGAGGACAATGATGACCGGTTCAGCTTGGTGGGCTCGTCCAGGAATCCCCTGGTCCCACACCTGGGGGTTGATTTTGTCTTCCCGTAGTTTTTGGTCCCTCTCTATTGAAGGTGTAATGGGTTCTTCAGTAGTAACCAGGGGCTGTAGAGCTCTAGGGGCTGAAAAACTTCCCATCACAAGGGTGGTCCCCAGTTTTGTAAGTATATCTCTTCCCAATAAGGGAGTAGGACACTCAGGGACCACCAGAAACTGGTGGGAAAATATTTGTCCATCCCAGCAACAAAGAGCTCGGGTGAATCTTTTAGTAGTTGTTTTTCCTGTAGCACCCAAAATGGTACAGGTTTGGGAGGAGAAGGCTCCAGAGTAGGAGATCAAGACAGAGTAGGTAGATCCCTGTGTCAACCAAGAAATTCTAGGACCTACCTGCCACATCCAGTTGCACCCTTGGCTCCAGCCCCGTGATGGTTATCTGTGACAGGCGGGCTGGCTGGAGCGGGCCACTTCAGTCTTCTTGAACCATCATGAGAGAAGGCTTGGCACTTGACCTTGAGGCTCTTGGGTCCCCAGGGCAGAGTGCCGCCCAATGTCCCATTTGATGGCATTTGTGGCAAGCCAGTTCTAGGAGACTTGTCACAGTTTGGACACTCTTTGGCCCAATGCCCTGCCTGTCTACAAATTAGGCATTTGCCTCGTGCCTTGTCCTTCAAGGAATCAGGGTTTGTCATGGGGCTTCCCTGGAGGGCAGCCAGAATCTGGGCATGCCTTGTCTCTTTCCTTCTCCCCCTCTCCTGGTCTTTGGCCTCCTTCTCCTGTTCTCTGTTATAAAAGGTATTGGTGGCTGCCTGGATCATCTCATCTAAAGGGGCAGCAGGGTCCTGCTGCTGTAGCTGTTGTAACTTAATTCTGATATCTGATGCACATTGGGACAGGAATTTGTCCTTTAAAATCACCTGTCCCTCGTAAGAGTCTAAGTCCAGATTGGTAAACTTTTGGAGGGCCTCTTTTAGCCTTTCCAGAAAGGTAATGGGGTTCTTGTGGGGCTCCTGAGTTATTGCTGAGACTCGGGCATAGCTGATTACTTTTCGTTGGGCTGCTTTTAGTCCTGCCTTCACACAGATTAGAAAATGATCTTTTTCTCAGATGTGCTCAAGGTTATTATAATTCCAATTAGGATCAAAGGAGGGGAATGCAGTTTCTCCTATGGGTATCTATCACTTGACATGCGAAGCCCCGCTGCATACCTTTGGGCTTCCTTTAAGACCCTACTATGTTCAGGGTCAGATAAAGTTTGACTAAATATGACCATGATGTCTTTCCACATCAAATCAAAAGCCAAGGTTATATGTTGGAATGTATCTATATATTTGCCTGGGTCATCTGTATAGCTTCCCAGGTCTTGTTTGACTGTCTTAGTTCTAAGAGGGAGAAGGGCTTATGGACCCGGGTTGGTCCAAATTCTCCTCCAGTTTCAACTAAAGACATACTCGAGCTGGCTTTTGTGGACGGGGTGCTCCTGGATATGGGGGCACATTTGGATACAAGGAAGCACCACCAGACAATTCGGGAGCTATGGGAGGCTCTAGTCTCTTTGGGAGCAAGGGAGGTGAGCCTTTGTGGGGGCGGGGTTCCTCCTCTTGGTTGCCTGTGCCTAACACCATTTGCCTAGTAAGCTCACTTTTAGGGCGAACAACAATCCCATACTTAAGGCATAGTTCCTTCATATCTCTTAGTCGAAAGAAAATTTGGACATAGGGGATCTCTGTCCATTTCCCTTGTCTTTTGCAGAATAATTCCAGCTGCAGGATGGTATTGTATTTAAGTTCCCATCCTCAGCCAGTGTTCCTAATCCCCCAGTGGGTATTGTGGCCATGCAGTGGCACAAAAGAATTTTAAGCGACTCCTCCTCGGAGTGAGGATCAAACAGCTTCCAGTTATCAAGGATGCATCTCAAGGGTGTCTGCCCAGAAGTGGATTGGTTATTTCCCATCTTAAAGACAGTCATGACAGGGAGGAAAAGGAAAAGAAAAAACTAATAGGCCTCCTTCAATTTCCGTGGGTGGACTTCCTTAGAGGTGAGTCTTTCTGAAGCTTATCCTACCCAGTACTGTTGCAACCAGAGAGCCAGGCGTCCCCGGGTCAGGGTGCAGATCCCCAGGCAGGCTGAGGCGTGACAGCCTCCTAGAAATCGAATCCCTGGGCAGGTCAAGGCGTGACGGCCTCCCGAGAATTGGGTCCCTGGGCAGGTCGAAGTGTGACAACTTCCTGGGACCCCTGGGACTGGCAGATCCCCAAGCAGGTTGAGGTGTGACAACCTTTCGAGGACCAGATCCCTAAGCAGGTCAAGGTAGGTTAACCTCCTGGGACCCCCGGACTGGAGTTGGGCATCCCCAAGATCTCCAGCATGACCAGTGCTGGGCAGGATCAAGGGGTTGTAATCTTAACTCATTGCTGGTTTCCCCACCGTGGATGGGAATAGATATCATGATGTAAGCTCATCCTACCCAGTACTGTTGCAACCTGAGAGCCAGGTGTCCCCGGGTCAGGGTGCAGATCCCCAGGCAGGCTGAGGCGTGACAGCCTCCTAGAGATTGAATCCCTGGGCAGGTTGAGGCATGACGGCCTCCCTAGAATTCGGCCCCTGGGTAGGTCGAGGTGTGACGACCTCCTGGGACCCCTGGGACTGGCGGATGAGGTGTGACAACCTTTCGAAGACCAGATCCCAAGGCAGGTTGACCTCCTGGGACCCCCGGACTGGAGTTTGGGCATCCCCAAGGTCTCCAGTGTGACCAGTGCTGGGTAGGATTAAGGGGTTGGATATTACACAGTATTTCCCTCCCAAGGCCAGCTATTTTCTGGTTGTCTCTCCAGAAGATCGTAGAGGAAACATTGTGGGGCTGAGAAAAGGAGCATGAAACAGGAGGGGAGGGGACAGAGCACAACCTTTGAAAGAATGACATAAAAATAAAATAAAAGAGAAAGAATGACATAGCACAAGGGCATAACATAAACCAATTAAAACCAATTGGGTCCTAGATGACAAGTCAAATTCAAGTAAACCTTAATGCCCAATCTATAAGCCAGCAGACACACCCAGGGGTGGCAGGACAGCTCTAAGTCACTGTCAAAAGATGGAGGAGTGGGTGGTTCCCCAATGGTTGTGATGATCCTCCCACTCATTAGCATATGAATTCACTAGCAAAACCTAGCCAGGCCTAATTCCACGGCCCCAGCCCTTGCCCTCGGCAATGGTTCACACCCTGAAGAGTGACTTCTCTCTGAATCCTAACAAATCCACCTCTTACTTATCGCTTTGTCTCTCAATGAATTTTTGGAATGAGACAGAGCCTGAGCTTCATTAGTTTTGGCCGGGCTTGAGTCCCGAGAGAGACCTGAAGGACAGGAGGAAAAAGCAGTGGGAAAAACGTGCCAAGGGATCCCCTTCGTAGCCTGCTGGAAAATCTGCTAAATACCTGACCTGTGCTCACAGTTTTCATTGGCCTGATTCTTGGCACAGAGAAGAGTAAGGATAGAAGAACCCCCACCGGCTTGGGTATCAGCTACTGGGGCCCAGCAGATAGTGCCTTTGGGACGTACCGAAGAGTAGCCTCTCCAGAGTCCCTTAATTGCGCCCACTGCCGCCCACCTGTTCACGGGGTTTCAAGGAAAGAAACCAGAGATTGTAAAGGAATTAAGATTTTGTTAGGCATGTCCTTCCAGCTATAGGAGCGAGGACCTCCTACCTTAACCAGAGGTCTTCTGGAATCTGAGGCTGAGCCACGTGAGCTTTCTGCTGAGTTCATTTTCTGGTGTCCTGGTCTCCAGCACAATGGGCCTCTTGTTAGTTCCCTTGTGCTGGGTTTTCTTCACGTTCCGCTTCAACCACAGGAGCTTTCGTTGAGTTGGGATCCTGCTGTGCATGGCCTCCTCCTTGTGGGGGGCCCGCACCAAGGATGTTTCAGCCAGGTTAAATCTGAGTCATGGCACCATAGATGTCAGGTGAGTGTATTCCCCTCAGTTCTGTCTCATCACAACAAAGATTTGGAGTGATGGACATTAAAGCCCTCAGCGCGTCACAGCCCTCAGGTCTTGGACAGACCATGTTATAGCTCGCAGGTCTCAAACAGACTGTGTTATACCTCTTAGACAAATCAGTGTTACAACTCTATTTTATTTGGAAGATAGCAGGAGAATCCATCCTTGAAGCGTGAGGGGCATGCCAACCCAAAAACACGAAGAGAAGAGAGTGGAGGAGAGAGAGAGAGAGAAAGAGCATACACATGCCAGGGAGAGAGAGAGAGAGAAAGAGCACACACACACGAGGGAGAAAGAGAGAGAGAGAAAGAGAGAGAAAACACATGCACACAGGGAAGAAAGAGAGAGAGAGAGAGCCCTTTGGCTCCTCTTTTTATACGTTTTTTTCCTTCCCCTTAGGCCTGCCCAATGAAAATTGGGCTTAGTCAGGAGTGCTGTTCTACCTGAAGTCCTCACTCCGGTCCTCGGACCTCCCTTTGACCTTCCTCTGTTCTATTTTCACGGGCTTTTCTCTTCCTTGTCTTTTAGCCACCACCATTTTGGACTCCTTTTCCCTATTCTAACTACCTAACAATTCCAAATCTTTGTTACCACAAAAACTGAAGGAAAGAAATAAACCAACCTGACAAAAGTTAAAAAAAAAAAAAAAACACTCAATACTTTTAAAATATTAATTTTGTTCTAGACACTGATATAAAATAGCCAACATCCACAACTGTCTGAGGTAACAACTTATACTTGAAGACAGGGAGGGAAGATCCCTGCCCAGACAGCCAACTACCTCAGGCCACTGAATCCTTCTCCCAAGATCAACCATGAAGAAATAGTAAACATATGAGAGAAGCATGAATTCCTAAAACCAAAGAGAAAATGTAGGGAATATCCTCCCCACTCCCACCCCACTCCTCAGACAAAAAGCTAGAATTGGTGTTGGGGTGGATGAATTGGGCAGTAGGGAGAAGGTTGGTGGAGAACTTTTAATCTGTTCTCGTCTCTCCCTCAAGTTGAACACAGCTATGGGCCTGACCCTTCTGCACAGAAATGGGCAACAACAGGGCCCATGACAGCTTCTGTTGATATTAGCAACATAAAAGCCCACTGGATAATGAGAGAGAGTTCAGGAAAACAGACTGAGAGCCCCCGAGCAATCACCCCTATACTGCCAACCAAAGCACCAGGATTGTGGACTACACTGGTATCAAAAAGCTCAAAAGTGAAAAAGCTCAGGCAAAAGAGTGACCAATGGAATGGTGTCAAACAGGAAAGGATTCTTTAAGGGGTCTATGGCTCCTGGATATTCATCCTTAAATCACTGATTTCAGTGTAGACTAGGGCTTGGCCTTAGCCCTCCCTGCAGTGCATTATCAGACCTGCTGGTTGGTATCCCAAGGGATACAAGATTACAAACTAAAGCACTGGAAAGTTGAGAATCACAAACATATGCTAAGCCACACCTGTCATCTGAAACAGAAGTGTTGAAACAGAAGGACTGGAAATCTAAAAATTCTCCTTGAGTAGATGAGGAATTAAAAAGAGAAGATGTTAGCAATATGGTATGTGAACAAGAAATCATTTAAAAAGAACTAAGTAAAACTATTAGGCATGAAAAATAGAATAGTTGAAATAAAGAATGTATTAAATGAAAATAGAACACATGAAATAAAATGGATATAGTTGAAGAACAAATTTGTAGACACAGGTCTATGAGTGTCTCACAGTGGGAAAATATAAAACATAAAATACAAAAGAAGCTTGGAAATGTGGATGATAAAGAAAGGGGCATAAGTTCCAGATAGAAACGTAAAAATGGAGTAGAAAAAATATTTGAAGAAAAAATGGAGAGAAATTTCCCACAAACAACTGTATTTGGAAGGTCTTAAAAGGGCTTCCCTGGTGGCTCAGAATCCCATCTGCCAATGCACGAGACACAGGTTGGATCCCTGATCCAGGAAGATCACATGCCGTGGAGCAATAAAGCCCACATGCCTGTGCTCTAGAGCCTGGGAACCATAGCAAGAGAAGCCACCTCAATGAGAAGTCATGCACCACAACTACAGAGTTGCCCCTGATTGCCACAGAGAAAAGCCTGCGTAGCAACAGAGATCCAGCACAGCCAAAAGTAAATAAATAAAAATTTTAAAAAGAAAGGACTTATAAAGGGCCAAAAGAAATAAAGCATACGAATCTCTAGACATAACAATAAAAATTGACAATAATCAAGAGAAAAATTATAAGTTTCCAGAGGGAAAGAACAGATCACCTCCAGAGGAATGACAATGAACAGATACCAAACAGCTACACTGGGTGATAGAAGACAGTGAATAATAGTTTAAAAATACTGGGAAAGGTACTTTGAATGTAGAATCTTATCTTCGGTCAAATTATTCAAATGAGAGACAGTAGGGGGGTGGGGGGAGGGAGTTCCCTGCATTCAAGAGCTCAGAATGTTTGCCCTACAAAGACACACATTGAAAACACCTTGGGGAAAAGTCCTTAATAAAAGGGACATAAGTGAGAAAATGCTGCAAGAAATGTAGGGGAGGGAGAGGAAGAGACATCAAAATAAATAAATAAATAAAAGGAGGTAAGCCCAAATTTAAATTATATACAGTATAGTCAGTTTCCATGATGGGTAGGTGTATGTGTGTATGGAGGCAGAGGGATGGGGGAAGCAGCACTAGGATAAGTTAACCGGGCATAGGAGTAAGTTGAAATACAGAACTTCTTTGGTTATGTCCCAATAAACCCACTGTATATGCGTGCTAAGTTGCTTCAATCCTGTCCTATTCTCTATGACCCTTATGGACCAGGCTCCTCTGTCCATGAGATTCTCCAAGCAAGAATACCAGAGTGGGTTACCATGCCCTCCTTCAGGGTATCTTCCTGACCCAGGGATCGAGCCTGTGTCTCTTTATGTCTCCAGCACTAGCAGGTGGGTTCTTTACCACTAACGCCACCTGGGAAGCCCAAACCTATTTGTACACTGAATAGTAAATAAAAAATTCATTTAATACAACTAACCTACCAGCATCATAGCTTTGCCTAGACTAATGTAAACATGCTCAGAACACTTTCATTAGCCTACAGTTGGGCAAAATCATCTAGTACAAAGTCTATTTTATAATACAGTGTTGAATATATCATGTAATTTGTTGAACACTGTACTGAATGGTTGTGTGAATACTATAAGTGTGCCCATTGTTTACCCTAGTGATGGTGTGGCTGACTGGGAGCTGCAGCTGCTGCCATTGCCCAGCAAAACCAGCACACTAGGGGCTACCAGAGAGGAGAGGGTTGGGAAGAAGGGCAAAATAGATGAAGAGGCTTAAGAGGTACACACTTCTAGGGACAAAATAGATGCTAACAAGGTTGTAATGTACAGCACAGGGAATGTAGTCAATATTTCATAATAACTTTATATGGAGTATAATCTGTAAAAATATTGAATGACTGTTGTACACCTGAAACTAATAAAATATTGTAAGTCAATCATACTTAAATATGTTTTAAAAAGAACTAAATTTTGAAAAACTTTCCACTTTTTAACCCTCTGCTGCTGCTGCTGCTAAGTCGCTTTAGTCGTACATGACTCTGTGCGACCCCATAGATGGCAGCCCACCAGGTTCCCTCGTCCCTGGGATTCTCCAGGCAAGAACACTAGAGTGGGTTCCCATTTCCTTCTCCAATGCAGGAAAGTGAAAAGTGAAAGGGAAGTTGCTCACTCGTGTCCAACTCTTAGTGACCCCACGGACTGCAGCCCACCAGGCTCCTCCGTCCATGGGATTTTCCAGGCAAGAGTACTGGAGTGGGGTGCCATTGCCTTCTCCGTTTAACCCTCTAGAATCATCTAAATCTCAATGAACTAGAATTACTCACACTGATACAACCTCAGAAAACCCAAGTTGCATTAACCTTAACTTTCCTACTACTAAGAAATGAAATCACCCAAAAAGATGAATCTGATAAAGAGAAAAGAGACAAAGATAAAGCTTCCTAAGAGGGAATCTTGCAGGTATTCTACTTTCCAAGGGAAAGGTAACAACATAGCAACCCTCTGAGAGAACTAATATATTATTGTTGTTCAGTCACTCAGTCATGTCCGACCCTTTGGGACCCCATGGACCGCAGCACTCCAGGCTTCCCTGTCCTTCACCATATCCCAGAGTTTGCTCAAACTCCCGTCCATCGAGTTGGTGATGCCATCCAACCATCTTGTCCTCTGTCATCCCCTTCTCCTCCTGCCTTCAATCTTTCCCAGCATCAGGGTCCTTTCCAGTGAGTCAGCTCTTTGCATTAGGTGGCTAAAGTATTGGAGCTTCAACATCACTAATTCCAATGAATATTCAGGGTTGATTTCCTTTAGGGTTGACTGCTTTGATCTCCTTGCAATCCAAGGGTCTCTCAAGAGTGTTCTCAAACCACCATAATTCAGAAGCATCAATTCTTCAGACTCAGCCTTCTGTATGGTTCAACTCTCACATCCATACATGACTACTATGGATAGCCATAGACTACTATGGTTTATCCATACGAAAAACCACAGCTTTGACTATACAGACCTTGGTCAGTAACGTAAGGTCTCTGCTTTTTGATACGCTGTCTATGTTTGTCACAGCTTTTCTTCCAAGGAGCAAGCATCTTTTAATTTCATGGCTACAATCTCCATCTGCAGTGATTTTGGAGCCCAAGAAACTAAAATCTTTCACTGTTTCCATTATTTCCCCATCTATTTGCCATGAAGTGATGGGACCAGAAAACATTTGTTTTCTGAATGTTGAGTTTTCAGCCAACTGTTTCACTCTCCTCTTTCACTTTCATAAAGAGGCATTTTAGTTCTTCTTCACTTTCTGCCGTAAGGGTAGTGTCATCTGCATATGAGTCTACTGGTATTTCTCCTGGCAATCTTGATTCCAGGTTGTGCTTTATCCAGCGTGGCATTTCACATGATGTACTCTGCTTAGGAGTTAAATAAGCAGGGTGACAATATACAGCCTTGACGTACTCCTTTCCCAAGTTGGAACCTGTCCGTTATTCCATGTCTGGTTATAACTGTTGCTTCTTTTCCTGCATACATGCTTCTCAGGAGGCAGGTCAGGTGGTCTGGTATTCCCATCTCTTTAAGAATTTTCCATAGTTTGTTGTGATCCACAGTCAAAGGCTTTGGCATAGTCAGTGAAGCCGAGGCAGATGTTTTTCTGAAATTCTCTTGCCTTTTCTATGATCCAACAGATGTTGGCAATTTGACCTCTGGTTCCTCTGCCTTTTCTAAATCCAGCTTGTACATCTGGAAGTTTTTAGTTCACATATTGTTGAAGCCTAGCTTAGAGGATCTTGAGCATGATCTTGCTAGCATGTGAAATGAGTGCAGTAGTTTGAACATCCTTTGGCATTGCCCTTCTTTGAGATTAGAATGAAAGTTGACCTTTTCCAGTCCTGTGGCCACTGCTGAGTTTTCCAAACTTGCTGGCATACTGAGTGCAGCACTTTTACAGCATCATCTTTTAGGAACTGAAATAGCTCAGCTGGAATTCTTTCACTTCTACTAGCTTTGTCTGTAGTGATGCTTCCCAGGGAGCCACTCGACTTCACACTCCAGGATGTCTGGCTTTAGGTGACTGGTCACACCATTATGGTTATGGGTCATTAAGATCTTTTTTATATAGTTCTTCTGTGTATTCTTGTCACCTCTGCTCAATATTTTCTGGTTCTGTTAGGTCCATACTATTCCGTTATTGTGCCCATCTTTACATGAAATGTTCCCTTGGTGTCTCATTTTCTTGAACAGATCTCTAGTCTTCCCCATTCTATTGCCTTCCTCCACTTCTTTGCACTGTTCACTTAAGAAGGCTTTCTTATCTCTCCTTGCTAGTCTTTGGAACTCTGCATTCAGATGGGTATATCTTTCCTTTTCTCCTTTGCCTTTTGCTTCTCTTCTTTTCTCAGTTATTTGTAAGGCCTCCTCAGACAACCATTTTTACCTTTTTCTTTTATTATTTTTTAATTTAAATTTATTTATTTTAATTGGAGGCTAATTACTTCACAATATTGTATTGGTTTTGCCATACATCAACACGAATCCGCCACAGGTGTACACGTGTTCCCCATCCTGAACCCCCCTCCCACCTCCCTCCCTGTACCATCCCTCTGGGTCATCCCAGTGGTATTTCTGTTTCTTGGGGATGGTTTTGATCATTGCCTCTTGTACAATGTTATGAACCTCTATCCATGGTTCTTCAGGCACTCTATTAGATTTAATCCCTTGAATCTATTTGTCACTTCCACTGTATAATCATAAGGGATTTGATTTAGGTCATCGATAGATAGCAAGTCACATTTCAATCTATCTGTAATTGTTATGCATGTTTCCACTTAAGAGCAAAAGTCAGCAGGGTGTAATGTCCCTCCGTTGGCCTTTGAGTGACACCTCTCTTCAAACTGTCACCTAGTACTTACTAGCTATATTAGTGATACCTTGGATAAATTTCATGTCTTTGAATCCCAGTGTCTACTCCCTTCTTATTTCCTTTTATCCCCAACACCCCTACTGCCCCCACATCCAGGCAACATTCCCAACTTGTTTGCTGTGCCTGTTCTTCAAAATGTACATTGTGGTTTTGTGAGCAAGTATTTCTGATTTAAATAAAAAGTTGTATATACGTATACACACACAAACACAGGATTTAAATACCCAATCATGTTGCTATATGTCAACTGCTACTAAACTCAGGCATCTTGAGAAGAACTCCCAGAATGGTGAGTTTGGTAACTTAATCTAATTTTCATTTAATTCTTGACTATTTGCCACAGATTGCTGAGTTGCCCACATTCCTGTTGCTCCCTTGGAAGGGGAAAAAAAAATCATCCCTAAAACAGTGTGGAAGCCAACTGGAACCTGCAAGATTTGTAAGCAAGATGGGAAACAATAGAAAAAGGCTGGCCAGCTAGGATAGCTTATCTTGGATGCCTCCAAAAAGCTGTCTTAACCTTGTTTAGCTTCGCTAGAAGCGTTTAACTACACAGGGAATGAGATCAAATGATGTTTGTGACCCACTCCTAATCAGAATCTCTTTTTTTTTTTTTTTAGAGAACTACATGATTTAATCTGTGATAAATACATAAGTACATAATTCGAAAATCCAAACCTCCGACCCCAATCAGAATCTCTTGATGAATCACAGCTTTGTTGTGGTGAAGGGGCTTATGTAACTCAGTGAAGCCATGAGCCACGCTGAGCAGGGCCACCCAAGACGGAAAGGTCAGAGTGAAGAGTTCTGACAAAATGTGGTCCACTGGAGGAGGAAATAGCAACCCATTCCACTGTTCTTGCCAGGAGAACCCCATGAACTGTATGAAAAAGCAAAAAGATATGACACTGGAAGATAAGATACCCTTCGACCCCACCCCCACCAGGTCGTAAGGTATCCAATATACTACTGGGGAAGAGCAGAGGGCAATTACAAATAGCTCCAGAAAGAATGAAGCGGCTGGGCCAAAGCGGAAATGACGCTCAGTTGTGGACGTGTCTGGTGGTGGTTAAAGTAAAGTCCAATGCTATAAAGAACAATACTGCATAGGAACCTGGAATGTTAGGTACAGAGGAGCCTAGCATGCTGCAGTCCATGGGGTTGCAAAGAGTCAAACACAACTTAGTGACTGAACAACAGAATCAGAATGTTGTAAGGGATTACAGAAATCTTCAGAAGGACACCCCACACACATACACACACACACCCTCATTTTACATTGGGAGAAATCAAGTGTCTACAAAGGAAGGTAACCACCAATGTCACACAATCAATCTGGTGGCAGACCTAGGTCTCTGGCTCCTTGGTATTTCACCAAGCTGCCTGTCAGCAGTGCTGGATGAACCGCCAAAGTAATGCTCTCAACAGCATGGCTCACCTCCCAAATATTTTACAAATATTATCCAAGAAAGATGCATTAAGAGTGAGAATATTTTCCATCACTGTTGTTAGAGGCCCTAAACCCCTACATCCTGTTCATGTTACTGGCGCCTGCCTTTGATACTGTATCCATAGCAATGTACAAATACTGTAAACATCTGCAGGCCTAGGGGATGTTCTTGCCATTGGTTAAAGGTACAGCAATAATACGTTGCACATGTACACTGAAAAGGGGTATTTATAGCATTTATGAAGCTTTAACATCTGCACAGCTTAAGAATTGGCTGGGCTTATGTTCTGAATATTACAGAACATTTCCTAGGAAACTGAAAATAAATATATTACAAAATTTCCATTTTGAAATACATTTAGTATTGTCCTGGCATCCTGTAATGCCTGTTGCAAAATACACTGCAGATATTATTAACTAAAGTACAGATTTTGTTCAAATTTCACAAAACTTTATGCTCGTGTCCATTATTTGCTTTTATACTTTATTCGAGATTCCACATTGTATTTAGTTGCATTGAGCAGCTTCAGCTGCATGCAACAAGTTCTGATAAATTGTCTTTTCATTTTTAATCTGTTACAAATATTTTCTGATTTTCCTTGTTATGGCTTCTTAGATGCACCATCATTTAAAGTGGACACTTAATTCCCAATACATGGGGCTTTTAAAGTACTTTTAATATTAATTTCTCATTTAAATGCTTTCTTCTCTGTAATCACCCTTTGTGTTTTTGCAGTCTTTTAATTTTATTGAGGTTTTCAATGGCTAAGTCAAAGATCTCTCTTGGTAACTATGACATTGCACTTGAAAATATGTGGGCTATTTTCAAATATCTTTTTATATTTATTTTTAACATAATTCCACAGTGACAAGAGAACAGACTCTGTATGATTTCAATACTTTTAGACTATGAAATTTTTGCACCTTGCACCTGGATATGTTGCAGTGTCTCCTGGTTTATAGTCTATGGGAGCTTGAATAGAATTTGCATCCTCCTATTGTGTGAAAATTATATAAATCTTAATGATGTTGAATTGGTTCATAATGCTTTTCAGGTCTACTATATCCTTCTACTTTTCTATTTATTCTATTAATTTATGAAAGTTTGATATTGAAACTCCAACTAAAAATCTTAATGTATCTATGAAAAAATAACTGTAATAAGTAGTGGAACTATATGTAACTTGTTTTGTATTTTCAAAGTCTCCTGTAAATGTGTTATCATGCTTTCATAATTTAAAAAATAAAGAAGGAAAAGTTTTTTAAAAATGAAGAATGTTGTCTCCTCAGGAGTTCTGGTTAATGCATCATACAACATAAACTAAAGAGGAGGGAGGAGACCCCAACAGGTAAAGACAATGTTTATGTTTGTGTTTCTCGTCTTGTCATAAAGCATGGATTTCACTTCATCATATCATACAGTGGAAATACTATGTAATAGTGTGCTGTGTGTCTCTTCTCTGCTTGGTAGTTGGTAATGTCATGTTGGTAGCTTAAAATTGTCCACAACAGGAATATGTAAGAAGAAGGAATTCATAGGGTCTGGACTCCATCTTAGGCCTGTTCATGCTGATCATCATAAAATTTTCTGTATCTATCAGAGTGTAACCTCGGGTGGGCCAGAAGAGCATGAGAGAGAGCTAACTCAATTATTCCCTGAGGTCTGGGAGGAAGACAAAACCCCCTCTCCCCCAGGCTGGCTAAACATCAAGCCCCAGTGATAACTGAACTCAAACCAGGCACCATCCTGGTTAGAAAGTGCCAGTACCCGCTACCGATAGAGGCCTGGGCCAGCATACTGCCCCACATCAATAGATTGAAATAAGCGGGCATTCTAGTAGAGTGCCAGTCGGCTTGGAATACACCAATCCTGCCAGTCAAAAAGGAAGGAGGACAGGCCTATAAGCCTGTACAGGATCTCAGGCTAGTCAACCAGGCTACTATGACTTTACACCCCACTGTTCCAAACCCCTATACCTTACTTAGCCTCCTCCCGCCAAGGACTAAAGTTTATACTCGCCTAGATCTCAAGGATGCCTTCTTCTGCTTACACCTCGTCCCAGCGTCACAGCCCATCTTTACCTTTGAATGGGAAGATCCAGTCAGGGGCACCAAACAACAGCTCATCTGGACTCCCCTACAAGGGTTTAAGAATTCCGCAGCCATCCCCGGGTCTGGTGGCTCAGAGGTTAAAGCACCTGCCTGAAATGCAGGAGACCCAGGTTCGATCCCTGGGTCGGGAAGATCCCCTGGAGAAGGAAATGGCAACCCACTCCAATGTTCTTGCCTGGAGAATCCCATGGAGGGAGGAGCCTGGTGGGCTACAGTCCATGGCGTCCCAAAGAGT
>NW_011494601.1:2402258-2419577 GCF_000754665.1 Bison bison bison
CAAAGAGTTGGACACGACTGAGCGACTTCACTTTCAATTTCACTTTCACCCATCTTTGGGGAAGCCTTGGCTTCTGACCTGAACTCATTCCATCCAAAAGAGTATGGATGTTGGCTCCTATAATATGGGGATGACCTGCTGCTGGCTGCTGAGACCAAGGAAAAATGCTGGAAAGGGAAAAAAGCACTGCTCCAGCTGCTGATGGAAGCAGATTACCAGGTACCGAAGAAGAAGGCACAGATCTGCAAGGTGGAGGTAAGGTATCTGGGGTTTGTTTTAAAGGACACAAGGTTCCAGACCCTAGTTGGGTCCTATATACCGATGGCAGTAGCCTGATAAAACAAGGACAATGGCTGTCAGGTTAGCCAAAGCAGAAGGGGCCACCAAGACTGAAAAAGGATGGTGGGAATTGCCAAGTGGTAAATTATTGGCACCAGAGGAGCTGGCACACACTCTGGTAAGCCAAACACACCAAGCGACCCACCTAGGCCATGCTGCCTGCTCACAGGTTAATGCTGCCTCTCGGTGTTCAGACAAAAACCTCCGGGTATTCAGCTGAAAAGCACCCTGCCCTTTGAACACCTGGGAGTGGACTTCACTGAAATGAAACCTCACCGACACGACTGTTCCCTGCTGGTCATGGTATGTGCGTTCTCGGGATGGGTAGAAGTTTTTCCTACCTGGACTGAAGGAGCATCACAAGTAGCCCGGTGTCTGCTTACGGAAATAGTTCCCAG
The DNA here is from genome assembly GCF_000754665.1 of Bison bison bison. Taxonomy (NCBI): domain Eukaryota; kingdom Metazoa; phylum Chordata; class Mammalia; order Artiodactyla; family Bovidae; genus Bison; species Bison bison. Next base: position 2,402,996 of record NW_011494601.1, read on the forward strand.
ATTTGGACTTCCTACCAGCATTGGTTCAGACAACGACCCGGCTTTTGTAGCTGATTTAGTACAAGTAAGCAAAACTTTAAACATCAAATGGAAACTGCACACGGCATATAGGCCCAGAGTTCTGAGATGGTAGAATGAACCAACTGGACGTTAAAGAGACTCTCCAAGTGGATCATAGAGACTGACTGCTCCTGAGTGGACTTGCTTCCGATGGCTCTGCTCAGACTCAGGATGACCACATGGTCCCAAGGCTATTCTCCATACAAAATTGTGTGTGGGAGGCCCCCTCCCATAATAAAACAGGTGTCAACAAATTTGCCTCAGGTAAAGGGGGATAGGATTTCACAGCAGATGGAACTGGGTAAGGTAATAAATCAGGTAACTAAGTTTGTACAAGAAAGGGTGCCGTTCCCCCTTGGGGAACAGATTCATGAGTTTACGCTTGGTGACCAAGTATGGGTCAAAGATTGGAAACATGATTTTCTAGCCCCTTGGTGAAAGGGCCCTTGTGTTATTCTAACTACCCCTACTGCAGTTAAAGTTACAGGTATTGTCCCTTGGATCCATCATATGAGGGTTAAGAGAACATACCACACAGACCCAAAAAATGGTGAATGGACTGCACAGAGGGACCCCACTGACCCTTGAGAGACTAAGACTATCCTAAGGAAGAAGCAAAAGAAGATCCTGGACGAGCCCCTTCAGGATGAAGCCGCACAATCAACTCCTGCTGCTTGGCCTCATCAACGTGATTTTGAATTTAACTTCCGTTTCAACTCAGGACAATGTTTTCATCTCATGGGCACATTCCTATGCAGACTTCCACAGCACTTCCAACTGCGGGGTATGTAGGGCTATGCCTCTGTCAGTGATGGATGGACTTCCACTGCTGGGTATGTAGGGCTGTGCCTCTGTCAGTGATGGAGGGACTTCCTTGGTGGGTGTCACCGCTCTGCCAAGGAGATTTTAAACCACTCTGCTCTTTTCTGGGATGACAGAAAGAGACTTTCCTCTCCTTGGTCTCTTGGTGTAAGACCTACAGTCAATAGACTTGGGTCATGGGGTTACATTTGATATAAATGCCAGTGTAATAAAAGCCTAACCTACAACAAGCCCCGGTAAATCTACCTTATTTACATGCTAGGTGGACAAGATCCGTGTTTCAATGATATGAGTATATTGCTGCCTTATTCGTATCCTCTATAGGGACAACAGATATCATGATTAAAGTAGAGGCCTTGACTAATTTCACAAAACAGGCCCTCCTAGATAGAACAAAAGTCATCCAAGCCTTAAATAAAGAGCAAATCCAAATGAGAAAAACGGTAATTCATAATAGAATGGCTTTGGACATACTCACAGCTGCTCAAGGAGGGACCTGTGCTATAATTAAGGTTGAATGTTTTGTATACATTCCTGATTTATCTGGCAATGTATCGACTGCTTTAGATGACAAGAAAAACCAGGTAAAAGCAATGTCATGTGAAAACATCCCTTTCTGGACTTTGGTCTTATCTTGGGTGAAGGGCGATTGGTGGAAAACTGTATTTACCACTGTTATAGTTGCCTTGATAGTTCTGCTTTGTGGACCCTGAATTTTACAATGTATTATGAACTCTGTAACCCGAAGGTTGATGTCATTCTCCCAAATTGGCAGTCGGAGAGCCAGGGTGCAATAAAGACTCCATCTTTAGGCCTGTTCATGCTGATCATGCTCAGCCACCTTTCCAATGGACTCTGAACTCTGTGTTTAGTGCCTATGAAAACAACAGAAGGATAAGACCCCCTCCAGACCGGGGAACCTTGAAGATCGTATCTAGGTTACTCATCGCCTAAGAGAAAACATATACTAATCACCCCTTCCTCCAGACAGGCCATAAATTTTTCTGTATCTATCAGAGTGTAACCTCGGGTTTATTGACTATTGGATAATTGTTTGTTTGGGCACATGAGCACATAGCACGTGAATGATGGGGTTATTGGGATCGTATTTTCCTTGGTTGATGTAAGTCTCAAGGAATTTGGGGTGGTGGGTTCGGACATGTACACATGGGGTATAAAAGATTTTCACAAATGCTGGTCGGGGTCCTTGGCTAAGAGGAGACTCTGCCTTGGGCCCGCCGGTGTGATAAACTGCGCTCCACTATCTGCATTGTCCTTCTGAGTGAGTTTGTTTCCCGGAACGCGTGGCTACAACATGTACACTAAGGAAATTGGCGAATGCTGTATTGGTTGATTTATTATTTTGTTGCTTATCTAGATTTAAGAAAGTCAAGGAGAAAATATTAATAATGCAGATTAAACTTCAGTCTGAATGACTAGAGCCCAGGATGAAAGCGGATTTAGTTCAATGAACATAGTTTGTACAAGAGTGAATTTATCAGTAGATCTTATCATATGTAAGACAATCCATTTATCGGGAAAAGAGCAGACTGAGATGCAACTTCATTTGTCAGATCAAGGTTGAAATGCACCCATGGTTTGACTATGGATTCAAGAGCATCCTGGGAGGAAAATCAACTATATTGGATTTGTAGGAAAGACAACTGTGTATTTTATACTATCTGTAAATTTATTTTATAAATATACATGATTAATATCAGTAAAACTTACAATAATGTATGTTTTAAATACACACACACACACACACACACACACACACACACACACGGTAGGCCAGAGACAGGCATTCCTTGTGTAATCCCATTATATCCTTTGAATTTGCAGGAATCCCACAGAATGACTTCTATGTTAATAACAAGAAGAGAAACATTCATTGAACAGTCACTGGGTGGCCAGGCATTATGCTTAGAGCCTTGTTTGCATTCTTTCTCTTAATCCTCACTTTAACCCCTAAGAGGTTTGTCCTGCCAGCCCATATTTCCAGTTACAAAACTGAGGCCTAATGAAATTCAGTAGCTTGTTAACAATCAGAGCTAGTGAGTGGCAGAACCAGGAATCAAACCAAGATCCCCGTGACTCCGAAACCTATGTTTGTTACATGTGTGTTTGTAGCCTATTGGTTACAAGCCAATTGGTTTGTAATTGGTAAATTACAGATGCAACGATAGTGTATTCATGGTGAAATACATTGCTCTGTGAAATACTTATTTAAAATGGACTCCATTATCTAAATCCTTGTGTAGAAATTACTTGCTTTCTACCTCAAGCAAGCAATCCATATTGCCTTTTAAAACAGAAGAGAGTATTTATAAGGATATTAGGGGATTCTTGGTTCTTGGTGTTTAACAGAATAGATAATTCTACAATCCTTCCACTAAATAGTCAGACAAACTGTAACAAGAATCTTTTAAATGCATGGATGAGCTTTCAAGGAAGTAACTGACCTCCAGAGGCAAAAAACAAAGTAAGCTTAAGTGACAGAACAAGACTAAACATCTGAGCTGATACTCTGCTGGGCCCCAAGGTGATGTGGTGGGATTGGCCTAAATAATCAGAAAGTGTGAGTTGAATTATCATGAGAGAATAATGCAAATGGAAATTTGTAAAATATTCACTGAATAACAAAACCCGTCTCGATCAGCCTAGGCTCAAACAGCGAAGATATCTCTCCTCCCAAAATCCTAACCACACAGTTCAGGAAGTCACAATTCAGAAAACTGCAAATGACCCTAATTGAGTAATATATCCCTGGGATCTCTGGCACAAGCAAATACAAACTCTCTTTGCAACCCACTTCTGGCAAAGCTACTACAGATAAAAGCTATACTGCAGATTAGATCACAGCCCAAATGAAAAACATTGAAGGAAACAATCTACCATATGTGTGTGTGCTAGTCGCTCAGTTGTGTCCAACTCTTTGCAACACTATGGACTATAACCCACCAGGCTCCTCTGTCCATTGGATTTTCCAGGCAAGAATACTGGAGTGGGTTGCCATTCCCTTCTCCAGGGGATCTTCCCGACCCAGGTATCAAACCCAGATGTCCTGCATTGCAGGCAGATTCCTTACCTTCTGAGCTACCACGGAAGCTAGTCTACCATTAAATCCTTTTAATAGTTTTGTTTTCATATACAAAACTATTAACAGGATTAGAGTCTCTGGCTTCCCTCATAGTCCAGTGTTTAAAAATCTGCCTTGCAATACAGGAGACACAGGTTCAATCCCTGAGCCAGCAAGATCCTACATGCCACGGGGCAACTAAGCCCGTGTGCCACGACTACTGAGCCTGCATGCTGGAGCCCAAGAGCAGCAACTACTGAGCCCATGTATCCGAGAGACCATTCTCCACAACGAGAGAAGCCCCTGCAATGAGAAGGCCATGCACCACCACTAGAGAGGAGCCCTCGCTCTCCACAACTAGAGAAAAAGTCCATATGCAGCAATGAAGACCCAGCACAGCCAAAAATAAATAAAAAGGATTAGAGACTCAAAGAACTTTTTAGGGGATCAATCTCTGCTGTCTTCAGACGTACAAGTGCTCCAGGGAGAAAAGGGGGACGTCACCCCTGCCTCAGAGGCAAGTTTTACATGAAATCTGGTCTTGCTGGCTAACCACCAGATACATTAGAATTGCCATATCACTCTCTGCTGCTTCAAAACGTCCCTTTGAATTGGCATCTAGAAGGAAAATACGTTTTCCATCTGAACATGAGTCTAACCAGGAACTGGTTAGAGAGGCCTCCTCTGAAACCACTGAAGCTTGGGCCTTGTAAAGATTGCAATGATACTTTCTGATTTCTCATCGTAAGAAGTTAATTCAAGAGGTGGAGGGGGAAGGCCAGCTCAGGAGCACAGAGCCAGTGAGCTGGGCAGAAGGGTTGCAACATCCAAGGTCAAGTCAGTGGCACTGAGGGCTTCTGGGGGTGGCCCGACCCCTTGCCTGAGCAGGTACACATGCTATTTTTCTATAATCACCGTGGCAAAAATAGATCCAAATCCTTGTCAACTGTAACTATCCCCAGAAGTACCACGTCTGGTGTGAAGATACTGCCAGACTAGGTAGAGCAGGTAGGGAAATGGACATTGGCCTTCAGGGCCTGTGAAACCAGGCGTTTTTTAAATAGCATCAGGATGGAGGTTAAGAGGCCAGGGGAACTAGTGAGAGCTGGGCAGCGGAAAGGGCTGTGTCTAGGAATGGGGCGAAGCTGAATCATCCCTGTGACACTTGGGTGGAGGGAGGGGATTGCCTCCTAAAAAGTAGCAAGGAAAACTCAGCCTTATTCATTTAGAAGTTCTAAAATAGAGGTTTTCATCCCTGGGTCCAGGGATGAGTTAGTGAATCATTATCTGGGATCCAAAAAGACTCAGCAGACAGCCTGGGGCCTCCAGGAATTGTTCTCTGGGGAGAGTGGGGGGCACGGGTGGATACAGTACCAAAGAGCTCAAATGCACTAAGGAAAATGGACGTAGTAAATAAGACTGGAAGAAAGGAGCCGCTGCCACCTAACTAGCCACGCAGCCTTGAGCAAATCTTTTACCTCTTGAAATTGGGTTTCTTCACGAGGCAGTTAAACCTGAGATTTACATAAGCGTTCAGCTTTAAAATTCCATGAAATCCCAGAAGCACTACTGGTTAGTGAAATGATTTACTGGGAATAGTGAGTTTCCTTTCACTGGAAGTATTCAAGAAGAGTGAGGATAGCCACTTGTCCAGCATGCCAAGCCAAGAATTTCTATATTAGTTAAGAAGTTAAGATTTGATTTTGAGTAGTAAAAACAACAGAAATAGGGACTTCCTTGGTGGCCCAATGGTTAAGAATCTGCCTTGCAATGCAGGGGACATAGGTTAGATCCTTGGTTAGGGAACTAAGATCCCACGTGCCACAGAGCGACTAAGCCCACATGCCACAGCTACTGAGCCCATGCATTCTGGAGTGCGAGCAACACAACCAGAGAGCCCGAGGGCTGCAACTGCATATCACAACTAGAGAGTCTGTGTGCCACAACTGAGACCTGACATGGCCAAATATATATAAATAGATTTTTTTTAATTATTTTAAAAATCAAATAATAGTTACCATTGATTGTATATATAATATGTGCCCAGCGCTATTCTAGGCATTTATACACATCTCATCTGATTCTCTCAACAACTTCCAAGAGGACACAGTTACTATTAACATCCGCATTTGACACTCAGGTCAGAGACAGCAAGTTACCAGAGATCTCTCACCTAGAAAGCGGCAGAACTGAGACTGGAAACCATGTTACTCTGACTCCCCCAGCTCTTAACCATCACCCAGTTCTGCCTCCAGCCCCTGATGCAGCCAGGATGGGCATGCCTTCCTCTGGCCTGGGCTCTTGAGTACAAGGCGATGTGACTGCCTCCAGCTACATCTTCCTCCAAAGTGAACAACTGAGCATGGAATGCAGCCAGCCAGCTTGCCAACAAGGTTGCTTTCCTAAGTCTTGTGATGTGAGCAAGAAGGAGCTGCCATCACTGGAGTTCCTTTCACCCATCACTTCATTTTGCAAAAGCGGACCCTAACACCCAGAGAGGGTGAGCTAACCACCCAAGCACACACAGCAAAGAGCAGCAGAGCTGGGAAATAGCTACCTTGTCCTAACTTCCAGGCCAGTTCTCAACGTTGTTTTGTTTTGTTTTTCAGCTTAACTAATATCCATATACAACATAAGACCTGTGAGCTGAGATCATTCAGTGTCTTAATGAGAACTACAGCCCAGGAGACAGCCCCTCAGACTGCTTTGAAGAACTGCTCTGAAGAGGTATGTGATTTTGAAGGAGTATGTGCAATCAGGCACACATCTCTGCAGAATGTTGCTATCAGTCACAAGAATCAGATATCTCAGCTAGTTATTTCAGTGCTTTTCTAACCATGGGCTGATGCAAGAATCTGGGTTCATAAAAATTTCTCCTGAAAATATCTAACTATCTGAGGGCCTGTTCTGCCAGTTTTCCCAGACCAGAGAGTGCCTCATTCTTGACCTTCACCTTGAATTCTTTCCAGAGTGTGCTATCCATCAATAACTGAAGTGGCATTTAGTGACTTGAGTCTTGTAGAAACAGGTGACAAGCAACATTCCTTAATTGGTGAGTTAATTCCTATGACCATGGTAGCTCACTTATGTCCCTTGGTTTTCAGATACAACATATACACATTTTTTCTGATGAACGACAACAAATTAGAGATCCACAAGAGTAGCAATTATTTAAAATTAAATTCTCTGCCTCTTTTAAAAATTCGAATGTAACCTTGCCCCACACAATGGAATTTACCTCTTATCGATCCTGAATCAGTATTTCTGCCCCTTCAGGCAAATTTCTTCACTAATATTGACCCAAAAGTACATATTCCCACCTACTAACCTTTGTCCAGGCCATCAGCCCAAGAATTCCCTCCAGGATCCTCTCTTCTTTATCAGGGCAAACTGGAAATTCAGGTTCAAGTAGTCACCCTGCGGAGAAACCAATCATTGGAACATCTGTTTTCAAACTAAATTTATATCTCAGTCAGAAACATGAAACTTCAGCACCCCATTTAAGCTTCAGCACAACACACAAAAATTTCAATATATTTTAGATTTACAAAGAATAAAATTTGCAGACTGGTTGGAACAGTTTAGAATTCTCCACTCATCTATTCATTGGTCCTAGGGAACAGAGTTAAAGCAGAATTATTCCAGAGATAAAATATCAACACTTGTATATACCTTCTTTTTTTCTCTTCCTTCCTCTTTTTTCGTTTCTGTTCTGTTTTTGTTCCTTCTTGGTCAAGTTCAGTGCTGTTCAAATTTTGGTTGCAAAAATTCTCAATTTAAGTGTGATTTTTTAAAAGGATGTTCAAGGCCTAGGTAAGTGTAGGTAAGTGTCACACGCTAGTTTGGGGATCAACTCTTAGTAAAATGCACTTTTCATATCCAGAGGCATATCCACAGTGAGGAATGGGCTTTGGAGTCCAGTGTGACCTTGGGTAGGTTTCTTATCTGTTCTCAGTCCCATTCATAAAATGAGGGCAATGAACATGGAATCAGTGGGTCCTGGGCTGTCCCAGCCTGCTCTCTGGCACTCACTCCCTGTGTCTCTTCACCCTCAGCTGCAGTTAGACTTTCCTCAGCAGCATTTCCTCAGTCAGCATTGTGGCCACCTCCGCCATACTCAGGATCTGTGTCCTGTGCTGGGGCGCAGAACTCTGCTCTCCACTTTCTCAAGGACCACAGAGCTTTCAGAGTTTGCGGAGGCAGGGCCCAGCCCCTCTTCTCCCTTAACAGTACATTTTCTACATGGTCTCCCCAACTGGCTGTCGTCTACTCACTTCTGGTCCCTCCCAGCCTTGCTTTCTGATCTACTTCTCATCGCGCTGCTAACCTCCCAGCTAGACTTGGGCAAGGCCCTTTCTCTGGGCCTCAGTTTCCTTTCCTGGACAAGGAGGAGTGGGGCTGCAACAGGAGTTGTAACTGCCATTACAAAGATATCCCATGCTTGCTGTGACACAGCAAATCATTCAACGATGAGAAATGTCTAACAAAAAGTTGCCAGTTAATTAGTACCCTCACTGTCATCCTAATTCCTGTGTATAACAGAGATTGCACCTTTAGCAGCTGACTGAGCATTTTTTCTAAATATCAGTTATAGAGAGAGAGAGACATGTATAAAACAGTGTATAATATACATGCATACAGATTCACAGATGTACTTTGGTTCATGATGGGATTGTATTGTGCATATTTTTCTGGCGTACATAGATAGAATCCATTTATTTACTTACAGATTTACTGACATACAGCACTGTGTAAGTTTAAGGTGCACAGCATAATGATTTAACTTATATATACATTATGAAATGATTATTGCAATAAGTTTAGTGAACATCCATAATCTCATATAGATTCAAAATTAATAGAGAAAAATTCTTCCTTAATGAGAACTCATAGAATTTACTCTCTGAACAACTTTCATACAATATATAACATACAGCAGTGTTAATGTGTTAACTATATTTATCATTTTGTACATTACAACCTTATTACTTATTTATCTTATAATTGGGAGTTTGTGCATTTTGACGGCCTTCATCCAGTTCCCCCTCTGACCACCCACACATCTGATCTCTTTTTTTATGAGTTTGTGTGATTTGGATTTTTCAAAGTATCATTGATCTACACTGTCTTAGCTCCTGTTACTCAGTAATTTGATGTGTCTATACATTTCAAAATGATCACCATGATAAGACTAGTTGCATCTGTCACCATGCAAAGATATTACCTAATTGACTCTAATTCCCTACTCTATTCATTTCATATCTGTCATTCATTTATTTTCCAACTGGAAGTTTGTACTTAATTTCTCTCACCTACTTTTTTCCTCTCCCAACCTCCATCCCCTCTGGTAACCATCTTTTTGCTCTCTGTTTCTATAATTCTGCTTCTGTTTTGCTATGTTTGTTCATTTGTTTTTAGATTCCACATATATGTGAAATTATACAGTATTTGTCTTTCTCTAACTTCTTTCACAAAGCATAATACCATCCAGGTGGACCATGTTGTCACAAATGGTAAGATTTCATTCTTTTTATGACTAATATTCCATTTGGTGTGCATATATATATATATATATATGCACATACACACATCACCATCTATTAGTGGACACTAGGTTGCTTTCTGGGCTCCCCTCATGGCTCAGCTGGTAAAGCATTGCCTGCAATGTAGGAGACCTGGGTTCGATCCCTGAGTTGGGAAGATCCCCTGGAGAAGGGAACAGCTACCCACTCCAGTATTCTGGCCTGGAGAATTCCATGGACTGTATAGTCCATGCAGTCACAAAGAGTCAGACACGACTGAGTGACTTTCATTTAGAATTAGGTTGCTTTCATATCTTGGCCATTGTAAATAATGCTGTAATGAATGCAGGGATAGATATGTTTTTGTTTTCTTTGGATAACTACCCAGGAGTGGAATTGCTGGATCATATGGTAATTATATTTTTAATATTTTGAGGAATCTCTATACTGCTTTCCATAGTGGCTACAGATTCAATGCAATCCTTATCAAAATGCCAAGAACATTTTTCACAGAACTAGAACAAATCTAAAATTTGTACAGAAGGACAAAAGACCCTGAATAGCCAAAATAACCTTGAGAAAGAAGAACAAAGCTGAAGGTAATATGCTTCATGATTTCAAATTATACTACAAAGCTATAGTAATCAAAACAGTGTGGTACTGGAACAAAAACAAACACACAGATCAAGGGAACTGAATAGAGCCTAGAAACGAATCCAAACAATCTATGCTAGGAGGCAAGAATATACAATGGGGGATGAAAACCTCATTAACATGATGTTAGGAAAACCGAACAGCCACATGCAAAAGAATCAAACTGGACTACTCTCTCAAACTATGCACAAAAATGAATTCAAAGTGGATTAAAGAATTAAATGTAAGACCTAAAACTATAAAACTTCTAGAAGAAAACAGGCAATAAGCTCTTTGACATCCGTACTGGTAATATCATTTTTCGATATGTCTCAGGCAAAATAAGCAAAAATAAACAAATGGGACTATATCAAACTAAAAAGGTTCTGCACAGTGAAGGAAAAGGCCATCTACCAACTGTGCAGTGCTTAGTCTCTCAGTCATGTCCAACTCTTTGTGACCCCATGGACTGTAGCCTTCCAGGCTCCTCTGTCTATGGGATTCTCCAGGCAAGAATACTGGAGTGGGTTGCCATGACCTCCTCCAGGGGATCTTCCCAACCCAGGGATTGAACCCAGGTCTCCTGAATTGCAAGTGGATTCTTTACTGTCTGAGCCACCAGGGAAGCCCATACCAACTGGGAGTAGATATTTGCAAATGATATATCTGATATATATATATATATTTTTTTTTTACTTGTGTGTGTGTGTATACAATGCCTTTTTAAAAAATTATTATTGATTTATTTTTGGCTGCACTAGGTCTTCACTGCTTTAGGCAGACTTTCTCTAGTTTGGCAAGTGGGGCTATTCTTTGTTGTGGTACCCAGGTTTCTCACTGTGGTGGCTTCTCTTGTTGCAGAGCACAGGCTACAGGTGCATGGGCTTCAGCGGTTGCAGCATGTGCCACAGTAGTTGTGGCTCACAGGTTCCAGAGCACAGGCTCAGCAGCTGTGGTTCATGGGATTAGTTGCTCCACCACATGTGGAATCTTCCCAGACCAGGGACTGAACCTGTGTCTCCTGCACTGGCAGGCAGATTCCTATCCATTGTGCCACCAAGAAGGTCCCTGATAAGATGCTAATATCCAAAATATATAAAGAACTCATACAACTCAACTCATACAAACAAACAATCTGATTTTAAAATGGGCATATCTAGACAGACATTTTTCCAAAGAAGACGTACAGACAGTCAATAGACACATGAAAAGATGTTTAACATTATTAATCATCAGGGAAATGTAAATCAAATTACTGGGGGGCGGGGAATGCTGCACCATGTGGTAAAGCATCCACCTGCGATGCAGGAGCCGCAGGAGATATGGATTAGATCCCTGGGTCAGGAAGATCCCCTGGAGGAGGGCACAGCAACCCACTCCAGTGTTCTTAGCTGGAGAATCCCATGGACAGAGGAGCCTGGTGGGCTACAGTCCATATGATTGCAAAGAGTGAACACACCTCATGACTGAAGCAACTTAGTGCACATGCATGTACCATGCTAACTTCTGTGACCAAGGATTAAAACTATGCCCCCTACAATGGAAGTGTGGAGTCTACACCACTGGATCAGCAGGGAAGTCCAAGAGAAATGCAAATCAAACCACATTGAGATACCATCTCACACATGTCAGAATGAGTGAAAGTCATTTAGTCGTGTCCAACTCTTTGCGACCCCATGGACTGTATAGTCTATGGAATTCTCCAGGCCAGAACACTGGAGTGGGTAGCCTTTCCCTTCTCCAGGAGATCTTCCAAACCCAGGGATTGAACCCAAGACTCCCACGTTGCAGGCGGATTCTTTACCAGGTGAGCCACAAGGGAAGTCCAAGAATACTGGAGTGGGTAGCCTATCCCTTCTCCAGAGGCTCTTCTTGACCCAGGAATTGAACCGGGGTCTCCAGCATTGCAGGTGGATTCTTTACCATGTGAGCTATCAGGGAAGCCCACGTGTCAGGAAGGCTATCATCAAAAATGGAGAAAAGGGAAATTTGTTAACTTTAACTTCTCCTTAGTACACCATATGCCTTATGTGTACATGTGTTTCATTATCTAAGTGAAATTGTAAAGTTAAAGAGTATACACATTTAAAATTTTTGTGGAAACTGGAAAATGGGCCTCCACGAACGCTGTACAAATTTACATTCCCACCAACCATCTATGAGGCTTATATCATGGAAACGGAGATCCATAAGAAGAACCAAATTTGAGGAGATAGGTCAGTTTTAGGCCCATCAGAGCCTGAAAAGATAATCCTCAGCCCAGAGGGACTGGGAGAAAGGCTCCCTCCACCAGGTTGAGGGTGGGTATAATAGTGACCGCCCCACAAGATACTCATTTATTACAAAAGGGAAAGCAGAAATTTTGCAATGGAGGAACCTGGCAGACATCACCTTTACCATATCATCTTTCAAAGTTAACATCACCAGTAATGAGACAGAGCAATATCCCATGTGACTTCTGATGTGACTTACTAGAAAGAAAATGAAAGTCACTCAGTCTTGTCTGACTCTTTGTGACCCCATGGACTATACATTCCATGGAATTCTCCAGGCCAGAATACTGGAGTGGGTAGCCTTTCCCTTCTCCAGGGGATCCTCCCAACCCAGGGATCGAACCCAGGTCTCCCACATTACAGACAGATTCTTTACCAGTTGAGCCACAAGGGAAGCCCAAGAATGCTGGAGTGGGTAGCCTATCCCTTCTCCAGCAGATCTTCCTGACCCAGGAATCAAACCAGGGTCTCCTGCATTGCAGGTGGATTCTTTACCAGCTGAAGCACAAGAGAAGCCCAACACAACATCACTCATGTGAGATTCTCACCAAAAATGTGTGACCTCAAAGTCTTCATGAAAAACTCAAGTTGAGGGACATTCTAAAGATTAATTAGCCAATATTCTTCAGAAGTATCAAGGTTATGAAGGACAAAAATAACTAGCCAAAACTCTTAAAAACTGTCAAAGTTATGAGAGATTTAAAAGAAAAAAGACTGAGGAGCTGTTGTTCTAAATTAAAGGAGCCCTTTGGAGAAGGAAATGGCAACCCACTCCAGTGTTCTTGCCTGGAGAATCCCAGGGATGGTGAAGCCTGGTAGGCTGCCATCTATAGGGTCGCACAGAGTCGGACACGACTGAAGCAACTTAGCAGCAGCAGCAGCAGCAAAGAGATATGACAACTGAGTCAATGTGGGATCCTGGATTGCATCCTGTGCCAGAAAAAGAACATTAGTGAGACAACCAGCAACATCTGAATAAAGTCTGTAGCTTATGTTGCCTCCCACCCCACAAGGCCACAGGTGAGAGGCCTTGCACCAAGGCCACAGAAGTGGAGTCCAGAATCAAGGTCACCTCCGAAGCTGAGTCCCTTTGTAACCATTGCCAAAAGTCCCTGATCATCACTAACAAGCTTCCTGACTCTCAATTATGCAAAGATGCCCACTCCAGTAAACACTCTATATGTGCTACCAACTCTATAGCATCCCAACCAATCACCTAACACCAACTTTCCAGCTGGAATTTTCTTTGAGGCTATGCTGCTGCTAAATCGCTTCAGTCATGTCCGACTCTGTGCGACCCCAGAGATGACAGCCCACCAGGATGCCCCATCCCTGGGATTCTCCAGGCAAGAACACTGGAGTGGGTTGCCATTTCCTCCTCCAATGCATGAAAGTGAAAAGTGAAAGTGAAGTCGTTCAGTCGTGTCCGACTCTTAGCGACCTCATGGACTGCAACCTACCAGGCTCCTCCATCCATGGAATTTTCCAGGCAAGAGTACTGGAGTGGGGTGCCACTGAGGCTATAAACATTAGCTATTAACCCACAAAAACTGTCAATTCTCCCTGGTCTGTCAGGAGGTCAGCCTGCTGTGCTCACAGTGCCCATATTATCTCAACTCTTTGTTCTTAATAAACTCATTCCCTTCTGAAACGCTCTGTGTCTGGAAATTCTTTTCCAACCTGTGCTCTGACTGCCCCAATAGCTTATTTAATAGTATTGTGTTAATGTTAACTTCCTGACTTTGATAATTCTACTGTAGTTTGTAAGATGTTAATATTTGGGGAAGCTGGTGATGAATATTCGAGAACTCACTGTATAATTTTTGTAAGTTTACACTTATTTCAAAAGAAAAAGATTTTTTAAAAAAGAAGGGGGTTGGCATGATTGAGTCATCCTTCAGCCAAAATCCCTGCCAGCACCTCTGCCTACAGCATAAAGGGTGACTCTCCTAGAGTGGCATTCAAGGCCCTCAATAACCTGACCAAACATTCCCCAGATTTATGGCTCCTCTCCTCCTGTCACCTATCTACATCCCACCAATTTCCATGGCACATAATACATACTGCTTAGAAACACCCTATTTGGGGGGTGGAGTGGGGGAGGGAGGTTTAGAAGTGAGGGAATATATGTATACATATAGCTGATTCACTTTGTGGTACAGCAGAAACACAATGCTGTATAGCCAGTCCAGGTTCAATGCACGATACTGGATGCTTGGGGCTGGTGCACTGGGACGACCCAGAGGGAGGGTATGGGGAGGGAGGAGGGAGGAGGGTTCAGGATGGGGAACACAGGTATACCTGTGGCGGATTCATTTCGATATTTGGCAAAACTAATACAATATTGTAAAGTTTAAAAATAAAATAAAATTTAAAAAAAATAAAATAAAAATAAAGAGAAAAGAAGAACCCTACTCATCTTCAAAGACCTCCTTGATGAGGCCTTAAACTCTACACCTACTTCAGGAAGCAGAGTCAGCTGCTTGGTCAGAGTGGTCAGAGTCAGCCCTTGCTTGGTCTGCAGTTGACTTTCCTGACTCCCTGTGTAATAGGGAAGAGCGAATCTGACTCCATATTGGATTTGTTTCTTTTACTTTATCCTTTGTATTCTATTGCTTTTGCTACAAGTTAATCACTAAAGGGATGTTGTCTATACCTTAAAGTAGGGGTTCCCAACCCCTATTAAGAACAGGGCTGCATCATGGATTGGAAGAATCAATACAGTGAAAATAAGTATACTACCCAAAGCAATCTATAGATTCAATGCAATCCCTATCAAGCTACCAATGGTATTTTTCACAGAGCTAGAACAAATAATTTCACAATTTGTATGGAAATACAAAAAACCTCGAATAGCCAAAGCAATATTGAGAAAGAAGAATGAAACTGGAGGAATCAACCTGCCTGACTTCAGGCTCTACTACAAAGCCACAGTCATCAAGACAGTATGGTACTGGAACAAAGACAGAAATATAGATCAATGGAACAAAATAAAAAGCCCAGAGATAAATCCACACACCTATGGACACCTTATCTTTGACAAAGGAGGCAAGAATATACAATGGAGAAAAGACAATCTCTTTAACAAGTGGTGCTGGGAAAACTCGGAGAAGGCAATGGCACCCCACTCCAATACTCTTGCCTGGAAAATCCCATGGATGGAGGAGCCTGGAAGGCTGCAGTCCATGGGGTCGCTGAGGGTTGGACATGACTGAATGACTTCACTTTCACTTTTCACTTTCATGCATTGGAGAAGGAAATGGCAACCGACTCCAGTGTTCTTGCCTGGAGAATCCCAGGGACGGGGCATCCTGGTGGGCTGCCGTCTATGGGGTCGCACAGAGTCAGACACTACTGAAGTGACTCAGAAGCAGCAGCTGGGAAAACTGGTCAACCACTTGTAAACGACTGAATCTAGAACACTTTCTAACACCATACACAAAAATAAACTCAACCTGGATTAAAGATCTAAACGTAAGACCAGAAACTATAAAACTCTTAGAGGAGAACGTAGGCAAAACACTCTCCAACATAAATCACAGCAGGATCCTCTATGACCCACCTCCCAGAATATTGGAAATAAAAGCAAAAATAAACAAATGGGACCTAATTAAACTTAAAAGCTTCTGCACAACAAAGGAAACTATAAGCAAGGTGAAAAGACAGCCTTCAGAATGGGAGAAAATAGCAAATGAAGCAACTGACAAAGAACTAATCTTAAAAATATACAAGCAACTCCTGCAGCTCAATTCCAGAAAATTAAATGACCCAATAAAAAAATGGGCCAAAGAACTAAACAGACATTTCTCCAAAGAAGACATACAGATAGCTAACAAACACATGATAAGATGCTCAACATCACTCATTATCAGAGAAATGCAAATCAAAACCACAATGAGTTACCATTTCACACCAGTCAGAATGGCTGCTATCCAAAAGTCTACAAGCAATAAATGCTGGAGAGGGTGTGGAAAAAAGGGAACCCTCTTACACTGCTGGTGGGAATGCAAACTAGTACAGCCACTATGGAGAACAGTGTAGAGATTCCTTAAAAAACTGGATATGGAACTGCCCTATGATCCAGCAATCCCACTGCTGGGCATACACACAGAGGAAACCAAAATTGAAAGAGACACGTGTACCCCAGTGTTCATCACAGCACTGTTTATAATAGCCAGGACATGGAAGCA
>NW_011494601.1:2419677-2420064 GCF_000754665.1 Bison bison bison
AAAACACCAATACAGTATACTAACACATATATATGGAATTTTGAAAGATGGTAATGATAACCCTGTATGCGAGACAGCAAAAGAGACACAGATGTATAGAACAGTCTTTTGGACTCTTCTATAAGAGTGGGAGAGGGAGAGGGTGGAATGATTTGGGGGAATGGCATGGAAACACGTATAATATCATATAAGAAAAGAATTGCCAGTCCAGGTTCGATACAGGATCCTTGTGGCTGGTGCACTGGGATGACCCGGAGGGATGGTACAGGGAGGGAGGTGGGAGGGGGGTTCAGGATGGGGAACACGTGTACACCCATGGCGGATTCATGTTGATGTGTGGCAGAACCAATACAATATTGTAAAGCAATTAGCCTCCAATTAAAATAA
>NW_011494601.1:2420260-2422552 GCF_000754665.1 Bison bison bison
TAAAAAAAAAAAAAAAAAAAAAAAAAAAAAGAACCGAGCTGCATGGCAGGAGGTCAGGGGCAGGCGAATTAGCCAAGCGTCTGCTGCTCCCCACTGATCCCCATTGCTGGTTCAAGTTACTGCCTGAATCACCCCCTTCATTGCTCACATTTCAGTCTGAACCAATGCTCACCATATAGCCTGCCCCAAGCATCTCCCCCCACCCCCCACCACCAATGTCCATGGAAAAACTGTCTTCCACGAAACCGGTCCCTAATGCCAAAAAGGTTCAGGACCACCATCTTAAAGTATACATAATAGCCCATCTCTGAGAACCCTGCCTCACACGCCTGAGCACTAAGCTAAAATATTTTTGTTTAAACTCACAGGAAACATCCTGACCAGGCCCATCTGTGAATGGCTTCAGGAAAGAAGAAATTAACACATTGGCCAGAAAATATCTGACAAATATTTTGCAACAACTTATCTCCTTTCTCACTTGACACCCTGGCCTCCCCCTCTTTGTTCCATAAAAGAAACTAGCATCCAAACCTGGGTAAGATGGCTCTTTGGGAAACTAGTCCACCATCTTCTCAGCCTGCAGCTTTCCAAATACAGTCAATATTCCTTGCCCCAACAATTCTACTTTCAATTTACTGGCCTGGCCTGCCCTGCTGCGAGCTGTTCGAGCTCAGGCTTGGTAACACCTGAAAACCCTGAAGTTCATCTGAGGGCCTCTGCCAGCCTGTGCATTGCCTGCACCTTTTCCACCCTCAGCAAACTCCCAACCTGCAGACAAATAAGGTGAGGAAACAACAGTGACCAGCCCAGGAAAGCTTCTTAGAAGCAGGTGAGGGAATTCTCATTTCTTACTGTTACTCCCTCTTTGCTGGTGAGGCCGTTGCGACTCACCTAAGGCTATGTGACCAGTAAGGGCAGAGTCAGTGGCTGAACTCCTCTTTTGACGGATTCTAACTCCAAAATGCTTTGAATAGTCAGCCAACTGACTTGACCTTGGACCTTTATGGCAGTGTTTGCACCTGGCCAACTGTCTCCTGGAGCAATGGAATACAAATAAAACTATGAAAATGACTGCATCTTGCGGTTGGAGTGAATCAAAAACAAGATACAAAAAGACTATAAACCCAACGGCCTTTTAGGAGGTGTCAGAAACAAAAGCAGGATACTGTGCATGAGCCCTGCCTGCAGCACCACCAAAGGGATGGGCACACCACCCTAGCCACGCTTCTAATTCAACTTGCGATCCGCCCCTCCCCTCCCATTTAAAGGACCAGCTCCCCTTCCCTCAGGGAGCAAGCAAGGACACCTGTTACTTGTTTTCACTCCTTTCTGCTGCAGCACAAGTCCGAGCCTGAGTAAACCTTTGCCTGCATTCCTCATCTGGCCTCTTATCACTTTCTGCTGATTAAAGTGTCCAAGAACCCACATCACTACACAGAGTGTCCTTAGTTTATATTTTATCCCAGCGCCAGCCTTGAGCAAAATGAGATCATCGCCCCCAGAGAACACTGATAGCGTTCTCACAGAGCTGGGGGAAATGCCAGACGACTCCCTACCCGCCAAGTCCACAGGACCCTGGAGTCATAAATGAACACATTGTTGGGAAATGTCTATGGCCTTGACAATGGACTGAATTGACACTGAGCAATGTGAATCTGTGTAAAAAATATCTCAAAACTAAGCAGGGAGGATACCTTTAAGCTGGTTTCCTCCACTTTTAAATGTGGATTCATTACACTTCAAAAAACACTGGGTGGAAAACTGCCCTTACCAACCTCTGGGATAACCACAGAACGCTGCTCACACAGTACCAGCCGGGATGACCTGAGAAACAAGCACACAGTGCTTGGAACAGGACTTGACATAAAGTCGGAATCAAGGAATGTCGGCATCAGTGAATGTCGGCATCTAGGGATGACAGTTACTGACGGGATACTGGTTAACATGAGGCCTGTACACAGCAGATTTCCCTACCTTCCTACATCTTCCCCTACCTGGGAGGATTTGGGACTGTTTGCCAGAAAGGGGATAGAGTTTTAAACAAAAACAAAACACAAAAGACTTCTTAAATCTCACCTTGTTAGATCCCCTGCACCTTCTATCCTCTACAGTTCAGTTCAGTCGCTCAGTCGTGTCTGACTCTTGGTGACCCCATGAATCGCAGCACGCCAGGCCCCTCTGTCCATCACCAACACCCGGAGTTCACTCAGACTCACGTCCATTGAGTCAGTGATGCCATCCAGCAATCTCATCCTCTGTCATCCCCTTCTCCTCCTGCCCCCAATCCCTCCC
>NW_011494601.1:2422679-2426115 GCF_000754665.1 Bison bison bison
TTTTCCAGTGACTCAACTCTTCGCATGAGGTGGCCAAAGTACTGGAGTTTCAGCTTCAGTATCATTCCTTCCAAAGAAATCCCAGGGCTGATCTCCTTCAGAATGGACTGGTTGGATCTCCTTGCAGTCCAAGGGACTCTCAAGAGTCTTCTCCAACACAACAGTTTAAAAGCATCAATTCTTCGGTGCTCGGCCTTCCTCACAGTCCAACTCTCACATCCATACATGACCTCAGGAGAAACCATAGCCTTGACTAGACGGACCTTTGTTGGCAAAGTAATGTCTGAGGCATCTATACCCACACTCCACTGGTTCATTCTCTCCGCCTGTAACTTGTGTGGCCATGGGCTAGCAGCCCTGCTCCAAGTGTGTGGAGGGGGGGTGGCCTGGCCCCCATGGGGCTAAGACCTTTCTGGAACCAGTCTTGTCTGCCCAGAGACAAGAAGACAAGGAGGCTTTTGTGGACTCTGACCCTCCCAGCCACTGAGCCCCTTCCAGCTTGGCAGTCCCTCTCCTCTGCTCCACCTCCAGAGAGATGGCCAGCTCCCACTAACCGTTTGCCTTGGCCCCTTGCCTTTGGGTGTGGGCCGGGGGAGCAAGCCCTGCCAGATGCCCCCTACCCCCTTTTAGCACCACAACAGGCCAGCCTGGGAGGCCACACACATCCTGCAGCATTGCCAATGGGTATCCTGGGAGCAAGTCTCCACATTTCTGTGTGACCTTAGGCCACCCCCTGACTTCTCCAAGCATCATACTCCAAGTGAGGGTTCAACTGTGAATCTTGGTGGTAACTGCCAGAGCGGAAGCATGAGAGGAAAGGATGACTTCGCACATTACAGCACTTTAACTACGCAGGCAGTTATGGGTCGTCTTTCCTTAACTTAAGAACTTGCCACTCTGAGCCTCCAAAGACCCAATTTGCCCTCTTCTACCTCCACCTCCCTCCAGATTTCCTCAGTACCTAGTTACTCACCTGGGGCCTGATGATGCTTCAGAGCATGAATTTTAGAATCTGGTCCACCTGCCTTCCAACCTGGGATCTGCAGTTTTCTGATCTAATCAAATATATCTTCTCTGAAAATATATGGTTTTCACTGGGTCAGTGATGCCATCCAACCATCTCATCCTCTGCCATCCCCTTCTCCTCTTGTCCTCAGTCTTTCCCAGCATCAGGGTCTTTCCCAATGAGTCGGCTCTTCACATCAGGTGGCCAAAGTACTGGAGCTTCATCTTCGGCATCAGGCCTTCCATTGAATATTCAGGGTGATTTCCTTTAGGATTGACTGGTTTGATCTCCTTGCTGATATTAATATATCAGATTAATAATCAGAATACATAAAGGAAAGAGGGAAAATAGAAAAAAAAAGTATTTGAATAGGCAAATAAAACTCAACTTCACTCATAAAAAATTGCATGTAAATAAAAATAACAAGGTCATTTTTTTCATCATCAAACTGTCAAAATATTAAAAGATAAATATCCAGTGTGCAAAAATGTATAGGGCTGCCAGTACTACAACTTCAGGTCTCCCCACTGCAGAAGTATTTTATGTAAACGGCGCCACCTGCAGCACAATTGCAATATAGACTGCAGTGTAACTGGGTGTGCCTTGGAGCCCGGCTCTCAGTGGCTGGCCCCTCCTTTGGGCTTAGTTAAGAATCTTTGACATATCCAGCAAGAGGCCAGCCTGGCTAGATTCAAGTCCAGTTCCCTCAGCTTGGTAAACTCTCCCAATTCCTTGTCTGCTGCTAAGCCACTTCAGTCGTGTCCGACTCTGTGCGACCCCAGAAACGGCAGCCCACCAGGCTCCCCCGTCCCTGGGATTCTCCAGGCAAGAACACTGGAGTGGGTTGCCATTTCCTTCTCCAAAGCATGCAAGTGAAAAGTGAAAGTGAAGGCGCTCAGTCGTGTCCGACTCCTAGTGACCCCATGGACTGCAGCCCACCAGGCTCCTCCGTCCATGGGATTTGCCAGGCAAGAGGACTGGAGTGGGGTGCCATCGCATCTATGCGGTTCCTAATATAAATTCAGACAAAATGTGTATATATGGAACTGAATAATATGTGGAAAGTGAAAGTCGCTCAGTCCTCTACAACTCTTTGCAATCCCATGGACTATACAGTCCATGGACTTCTCCAGGCCAGAATACTGGACAGGGTAGATGTTCCCTTCTCCAGGACATCTTCCCAACCCAGGGATCGAATCCAGGTCTCCCACATTGCACGCAGATTCTTTACCAGCTGAGCCATCAGGGAAGCCTACATTTGGGGATTTTTACTGTCGTGCTTTTATTTTCATGTTCATCTCATCAACATTTAGAGATCATTCCATCTTAGTACACCTAAATCTGAGACAGGCTGGGACTTGGGACCCTTTGCTGCAGTGCTTGCTCCTGGACAAACTGTTTTCTCCAGCAACAAAATACAAAGAAACTATAGGGGACTAAAAGTAACTGTGTGGCTGTACAAACTAGAAACAAAAAGATACAAAAAGACCAAAAACCCAACTGCCACTTCTCAGGGGTCAGAAACAAAAGCAGGGTACTATTCATCACACCAAGAGGGTGTGCAGACCTCCTAAACACACCCCTCCAGCCCAGGCACGGATCCACCCCAACCCTGGAGTCATTTAGGGACCAGCTCACCCCCTCCCCCAGGGAGCAAGCAAGGGCACCCATACCTATTATTTGGCGTGCTTAGATAAGAGATCCAATAAAGCCTTGCCTCATCTGGCATTTTATCAATTTCTTTTTTTAATTTATTTGGTTGCCATCATGTGGGATCTTCCATTGCGGCAAAGGGACTCTCAACTTGTGGCTCTAGGGCTCAGCAGCTGTGGCATATAGGCTTAGCTGTTCCTCAGTGTGTGGGATCTTAGTTCCCTGAACAGGGATCATACTCAGGTTCCCTTCATTGCAAGGTGGATTCTTAACCACTAGACCACCAGGGAAGTCCCAATCAATTTCTATTTAAGAACCCGGGTCAATAACAAATCCACTATATTCCTTTGGAAAGTATCTTTTAACAATACTGTTACTCCTTTAGAAGGACAAAATTTCTGTGGAATGCAGACCCTCCATTTCTGAGCCTCCCTCTCAGAGCGACACTATCTGATGTCATCAGAGCTGATTACTCCGTGAAGTTAGGGATTCAGATCCTGTGCCACAGGCGTAGGTGGCACTTCTGGAAACTGCAACTTGCTGGTCTGTGAAATGGGCTCATAACGGATCATTGGGCCTCCGGTTCCATCATCCTCTTCTGTGCTCGAGCCCAGGGGGAGGTGAGGGGGCTCAGAGCGCGGCCCCTTCCTGGGGAGACGCCCAGCCTGGCACATCGCTCCTCCGCTCGCGGGGTCTCTGGAGGGGGCGGGCTCGCTGGAGCCAGAAAGCCCGGAGCCGCCCAGGAATCTTGGCTGGAACTGCGAGCATTTCCTCCCA
>NW_011494601.1:2426215-2445319 GCF_000754665.1 Bison bison bison
TGCGCGCTGGCCGGGCTCGCCCTGCTCCGCGCCCCGGGCGCCTTCGCCGGTGAGTGGGGCCCGGGAGCGGGGCGAGGGCTAGGGAGACCGCGGACCTCGAGGAAGGAGCAGAAGAGAGGGAGGGAGATGGGAAAGAGCCAGATGGAGAGAGATGGAGAAAGAGGGAGATAAAGGGAGGGAGAGAGAACGATGGGGAGAGAAAAAGGAAAGACGAAACAGAAAAAGGCAGAGGGACATAGAAAAAGGAAAGAATAAAGAGAGAAAGGGAGAGGCTGGGACAGAAAGATTTCGGAGGTAAACAGATGGGTGTGAACTGTGTATGAGGACAGAAAAAGGAGTTTAGTGGGAAAGAAACAGAGGAACTAAAATGGCAAGAGAAAGGGGAGAGAGGCAGAGAGGATATTGAGGAAAAGAGGAAGATCCGAGAGAAACAAAAAAAGGAGAGAGGGTGGAGAAACCCAATGCCCCAGGTGGGGAGGAGAGAGAGGAGGGGGCCAGGATCAGGAGGTGAATGGTCAGGTCTGCAGGGTGGGGCGGGCCTGCGAAGCACCCAGGCCTCCTTTCCTGGGGAATTCACTGGGATGCTGAGCTCCAGCAGGCAGACGACCCCGGTCTGGTCCGGCCCAGCTGTAGGGGCCAGGCAGGCGGCCCCTGGAGATCTCGGCTTCACCTGCCTGGTAGTCTGAGGAGGTCCTGCAGTAGAGGAGAGGAGACCCGTTGTCAGTCTTTTGGAGAGCTTCCCAGAAGGCGGGAGCAGCCTTGGGTGGGTGGGGAGGAGGCCGCAGGAAGGCCTCTGGGTGCTCCAGGCTGGGTTCCTTGCAGTGCTTTATCCCCTCTAGCTCCCCTGACAGCAGCCTTAGAGCTGTCCCCTCACAGGTGAGGCTCGGACAGGAAGGCTGCAGAAGGACTAACTGTACTGTACGCACAGATGTTCCTTCCACCACCCCAAGACTCTGCACTTTATGTACCACTTTACAGTTGACATTTACCCAAGCTCTCTTGCCAACCTCAACCAGAGACAGCTGGTGCTCACAGCTGTACAGTTGAGGGGAAGGCTCAGTCTGCCCAGGCATGCAGGTCTCCTGCCCCCTCAGTCACACCCTTGCCCTCTGTCAGGCTGCTCCCCCATCCACCTGGAGCCAGAGGAAGTACCCAGTGTTAGGATGGAAGCTCCCCTGGCAGGGAACTGGGAGCACCAGGGAAAGGGCTGAGGCCAGTCCTGCTCCTGGCAGCCCCCGGCTGAGTGGCCTTGGGTGAGTCATGCCACCTCTCTGGAGCTGTTTCCTCTTCTGTAAGTTGGGGAGAATGGTAGCCACCCACAGAGCTGGAGGAAAGGGAAGTGCCCAGCGCAGAACACCTGTGAACACACATTGGCTTCTTCCCTCGCGCCCTCAGACAGCTCCACTGACCTCTCTGAGCCAGTTTCTCCACTGAGGTTGGCAAAGGAGGACCAACAACCCCTTCCTCACAGGCTGAGTGAGGAGTGGCTGAGACCACCCAGCATAGAGCCCGGCCCACAGTGCCATCCCCCTACCCCCTACATCCTGGCCCACCGCCTGCCCCCTCTTTCCAGAGTCCCCACCTCCAGGAGCTGAGGGGACAAAGCTGAGTCTGTGCTCCCCCAGAGGGAGGAGCTGGCCACTGCCCACAGTGGCTGACCTTCTGTGGCCCCTTAGCTATGACTGGTATATAAGTTTTGTCTTAAAGCCATTTTAAACATTATTTTCTTCCTAATCATACTCATTGCTTCAGATTAAGAAAAAAAGAAAGTATAAATGTATTTATGTGATTTCACATTGTGTTCGAACATTTTTTTATATAACCTTTCAGACTTCAGACAATTATACCATTTTTTTTAAACTGTTGATTATCAAATCTTTTGGCTATACACACAGAATAGTGTAAGGAACCTCCATGGATTCCTGACAGATCTTAATTCATCTAATCCACCTTCTCTCTGCTCCCTCAGATTAAAGGAAACTCCAGGCACTAAGTATTTTCATCTATATGTATTACCTTATGTATTATTAAAGCATCAATAATCTTTTAATAACTAAAATACCACTGTCACTCCCTAAAAGTGGACAATAATTCCTTAATATCATCAGCTATCTAGTCAGGATTCATGTCCCTAATGGTGTCATGGTTTTATATTTGGTCTGTTTGATTCAAACGAGGTGGATACATTTGGGTTTTGGTTGATATGTCCATTAAGTTTCTTTTAGTAAGTTTTAAGTTTCTTTAGAAGGTTCTTTTCTCTCTTTTTTCTTAAAATTTGGTAAAGAAACTGCGTTGCTAGTCGTATAGCTTTTCAGATTTAAATTTTAGCTGATTGCATCTTCTATATGTCATTTTAATGTTCTCCTTTTCCCTATATTGTCTATAAACTGGGAATTAGATCTAGAAGCATTGTCTAATTCCAATTAGAGTTTTTTTGCAAGAATACTTTAAGATGGTTTATGTGGTTTATTGCTTTAATTTTAATTTCTTTGATTACTGCCAAGTTTGGTGGGGTTTTTTTTCAATTTTTTTTTTTCAAATGAATATTGGTCATTTCTAATTCTTGCAAATTGTCTTGGCCTTTTCAATTGTGGTATTAGGATTTTTCGTATTGCTCTATAAAGTCTTTTATGTGTTGAGTGAAATAGACAGTTCTGTGTTATTTGTAGAGAATTTTTTTTTTAAGTTAAGACTTCAGCTGAGTTCCTTTTCTGTTTTGCTATCAGAGGGGTCTCAAGTCCTAGAGCATAGTCCCCTTAGCCATTCTCATCCATGCCTCGGCCTACAGGAATCCACCATCACTCCAGGTCCCTGTGGACTGTCTTCCATTGGGATTCTGCTTTTTTGCTTTGAGTGAAAGAAGATGCTCGAGCTATGGTGAGACATCTTCGCAGGTGGCATTAATGGTAAAGAACCTGCCTGCCAATGCAGGAGACTCAAGAGACTGGGGTTCAGTCCCTGGATCAGGAAGGTCCCCTGGAGGAGGGCATGGCAACCCACTCCAGTATTCTTGCCTGGAGAATCCCCTGGACAGAGAAGACTGAGAGAAGACTGGCAGGCTACAGTCCAGGGGGTCGCAAAAGTCGGACACAACTGAAGTGACTTAGCACGTAGCATGCGTGGTAAGGATCACTGCATTTCTTCTTACAAAAATGGATGACAGGGAGTGAGCCTCTCAAAGACAATTTGATCCAATGTACACATTTGGGCTCTTGTTGGGCCTCAGGACAGGTGCACAGGTGTCGTGGGTACAGGTCCCTTTTGCCCCATGCTTGTCCAGCCCCTCATTTTACAGAGGAGGCAGCTGAGATCCCAAGATGGGAGGCCCTTAACTCATCACAGAACTCCCAAAGCATAGCATAGTGTCAATCAGGTAGGATTCAAATCCTGTCCCCATCACCTACTAGCCATGTAGTCTTAGGCATGACCCAACCTCTTTGATCTTTGGTTTTCTAATCTATAAAAAAGTGATGTAAGAGTACTGAGCTTATAGATAGAATTAAATGAAATAATAATGCAGGTAAGCACTGAACAAAAAGTTTGGCATGTAATGTGATCATAAATTGATAGTGGATTCAAATATAGAGTATGGCTGTACCCATTCTAAAGGTGGAGAAACCAAGGATCCAGCAAGTGGGACTGGCTTATAACAGAGCCCAGAAAATCCGGTCAGCCTTGAAGCCTCGGTGTGCTTGTTGGCAAAGCCCCTCCCAAGCACCCCTTGGACCCCTGTACAGTGTAGTCCCAGAGCAGATGCCTCCCCACCTTGAGGAGACCTAGCCAGGGTTACCTAGTGAAGAACACTGGCTCCATGTGGAGAGAGAAGACCACAGGGGCTTACACTGACCTGCTCAGTCTCCAACCCACCTGGTGAATGCCTTACCTGGCATTTGCACATCATCTGGCAGTTCTCAGATACCTTCAAATGTGGAATCCCCTTGAATCAGCACAGCAGTCCTGCCAAGTAGACAGGGCAGGGAGGATCCCTTGCAGAAGAAGCTGAGTGAGAGGCAAAGAGCACAGTCAGCCAGCAATGGAGGTGGGACCACTCCTCTGACTCCCAACCTCATGTTCTGTTCACAGCATGTGGAGAGAAGTTTATCCTGGATGGCTTCCTAGGGTTTGGTGTGGTGGGGGTTTAGGAATGTTCTAGTACTTTATAACCCAGTGGATTAAAAAACGTAGGATTCTGAGGTAGAAGGAATCTGGTTTCCTGTACGGCCTTGAGGGGAGCAGAGCTGCCTGCCAGCCCGGAGCATCAGCCAGTCCACCTCTGAACTGATTAAGTGAGAAAGAAAGAAACACGTGTATGACTGGGGGGCGAGGGAGGGCTCTTTGTTACAGCAGCTCAGCTTGTATCCTCACTTTAACCACCCGCTGACTGCATTGGTAAGCTCTCAGAGTCACCGGCAAGGCTCAAATCCACCTCTGGAAAATGACCAGAGAACAAGGGAGAAAACATATCGCTCCCAAAATACAAGTTTCCCAGTATCTGAGCTCCCTCTGAGGGGGCTTAAGCAGCCTTCTCCTGTTTCAGCCAGAGCAGGTCCACAGATTAGAGTTCTTCATATAATTGTTTGAAAATAACATTCTTCTGCTTAAAAACAACAACAACAACACTGGTTTGGAATGAAGCAGAAATTTTAATACAAATATTGAATGTGGTCAAATTTATTAGATACTATATTGAATGTGGTCACATAGAATTAAGCCCCAGGCTACAAGTGTAGCTGGTCAGAGCAGCACTTTTCAGGATCAGAAATCATTGAGTTGTGCACTTTCTTAGTGAGTGTTCAGGTCTAGAGGAAAAAAAGTTCTATGTCTGTCACTGGGAGGGGGGCCGTACTCCCGCCTCAGAGGCTGGGGGCCCAGTGGCCACGCCCCTTTAACCAGAGCGTCTACCCCTCGCCTGCACTGGGCCTCTGGCCCCACCCCACCCGCCACCGGCAGCCTGCTCTCACGATGTTCCACCCGAGGCGCAGTCCAGGGTGCACACAGGCCCTGAGCAGGCGCCAGGCCAAGGAAAACAACCTTGCATCCAAGAAGGTCCATTCCCCAACTGGCCAGGCAGGGGACGGGGGAAGCAGAGAAAGGGAACACTGGGAACCGCAGCCTTGGCCCTCCGTGGTCAGGCGGGATAATCTGCCACCTCCCCTACTCTTCTTCCTCTGGTTTGAGTTTCCCTGGAGCCCCGTGAGGCCGGCAGGCATTATCATGAGCTCCATACTGGCAAGACAGTGCGAAGGGAGTCCTTGCCTAACTCTTGCCTTCCTGGAGTTTCTGGGCAGACAAGCAACTTGTCCTTAGACTCATCGCGGTTCTGTCCTGGTAGCTCATTTGAGGTCTGAGAAACGAACCTTGGGTGCGCTGCATCTGTTCGGGAGCGCCTCGCCCTCCCCACTGCCCCAAAAGCCTTGTTCTGAGGAGGCAGCAGAGGTTCAGGGAGCAGGAAGTTCCCACTGGCCGCACCAGTGCGCGGCTGAGAACAGAGGCTTGCAGTGTGCTTTCTGCTTTCAGGCTTTGAGGTCAGCGCCCTGAGAAACCCCGTGGGGGAAGGGCGCGGCGGGGCAGGGTGGCCAGGCTCTTCCCAGCCACCCCACCCCCACCCCCAAACCCCTACCCGCCCTCTCAGCAGAGCTCCCCGGGAGGCCTGGATGAGCTCACAGACAGTTGTGCCGCAGCCCAGGGCGCAGTTGTGTCCAGATGCGACGGATTACTGCCGTGTGATGTGGAGAGCAGCCTCAGCCCAGCCTCTTCCCTGGAGGGGTCTAGGAGCCAAGTCAGGCCTCATCACAGACACGCAGAGAACAGGGTGTTTTAGGCTGAGCAAGGGGAGCAGATTCATGTTGCTTGTGACTTAGAGGGCTGATAGAGCCCCGCTTGGCCGGCAGGGTCACCCTGCTTCCTCTTGGCCTAAGTGCTTGGGGGAGGGGGAGGAGAGTATAGGGTCTGGGAGAGGGCAGGTGGGGTTCAAGGGAAAGGCTTGGCCAAAGGCTCCTCTGGGCGGAGCCTGCAGAATGTGTGTGTGGGCACAGACCTAGACCAGGCAGCCCTCTGTGTGGCTGAGAACAGCTCTGCTTGCCCCCTCCAAGTCCTTTATCTCTAGCTGAGCACCCCAGGTTTCTTAGCTGAGACACATGAGTCAACATCTGGAGTTCCTTCACAGTGGCCCCTTTACACTTGCCTCTGCCTGTCCAAAGCCTTCTCTCAGTGAATGACCCAGAATGGAGCACAGCCCTCCAGGTGGGGTCTCTCAGAACACCCCCCAACACCCATCCAGAACATTTTGTATCAATGCACAAAGCCCACAGGGACTCATACTTTTTGCTGACAACCTCATTGGACAACTGCCTTATATTGTGGAAAGTTTCAAACCATGCATACAAACGTAGAATAGCAGAGTGAACCCTCCAACCCCCATCCCATGACGCCATCACCCAATTTCAACAATTACCAGTCTTGATCAACCTTGACCAATGTCCAATACTCCTGCCCATGCCTCGTCCCACTCCCAGGCCTGGATTATTTTGAAGTAAAGCCAAGACATAATAGCATTGTATCTATAAATATTTCAGGATAGATCTCTAAAAGGCTCCTTTAAAAAAAATAACCAAAGTGCCACCATTACATCCCGTCCCACCCCAAAGTCAACAAGAAGACCAGTGTTTTTTGAAGTGGTTTTTCTAAGTTCAGTGGATGGATGTAATAAAAAGCAGAAAGTAAAAACCAAAATTGTTCTCCGCTAAAGACGCTCAGAGTGAAAGGAAGTTTTGTCCCTGTGCTTGGCTCTCACCCCTGTGTGGAAGACCTGGGGTCCAGATAGAGTTGGGACCAGAGACTCTTAGGGCATGGGGACTCTGGCAGAGCTCCAGAAAACCAGCTGGCTGACCAGCTAGTGGGGCCAGGAGGAGGCCAGGGTGCTTGGGGTTCAGTCATTTGCCAACTGTGTGATCTTGGACAAGTCACCCAGCCTTCAGAGTTACACATTCATCACCAGCAAAATGGCTTATCATCTCCATCCTTACTTCAAGGCCTGCCAACCTTCTAGGCAACTTTATATGTCCCCTCGGGCAACCCAGTCAACACTGGAGTTTTAGAGTTACAAGAGTTTTGCATTTACAAAGATCAAGTCCAATAACTCTTACCCCCACTCTGCTTCAGATGCCCATAGCCTTAGTATTGTCACTGTGAAGCTGCTCCACCTCTCAAAGCTAAAAATTGCAGTATCTCTTAAAAAATGCAGTAAATTCTGTTACCCCCATCATTGCATCAAGACCTCCAGTGCCTTCAGCCCCTCCGTTTCTCCCAATTATCAGTCCTCTGATTGGCCTTTTCCCCTTCCTTATTCAGCCTAGACTCCAGAACTCAGCCACTTAAGCCCTGGATGGTTGAGTCCTCAGCTCCTTTCTCTTCTGTTGCCCTTCACCACACTCATCCCCTGGACTCCCAGGTTTCAGCTTGTCCACCCATCTGTCTTTGCTGCTAACACCCACCTGCTGAGCTGCCGGGGTGGGGCTTCCTTGGCGCTGTCACTCCCTACCATCCTCCTAACTGCCTCCATCGTTCTCCTCATCCCCTCTGTTTATTCAGGCTTCTTACCCAGGGGTGCTGATACACTGGCTCTTGGGAAACAATGCATGTGTCAGTTTCCATGGTGAAAGTACTCTTGCCATGGCTCCCATTTTAGTGGCTGTGTGTATCAGCCTGCTCATAGAATTCCCAATAACTTCACAACGAACTCTCCTCTTTGCTAACCCTGCATGAGTTTTCAGCAGATGATTCCCCTCTTCACCGAGTGAAGAGCGGTTATTAGGTGGGACTCGCTCAACTTCTTGACCCTTTTAAGCAGAACTTTTTACCCATTTCTGCCGCATGTCCTCTCTCTTCCTTCCATGTGTGACCCCCCACCCCCACCCCACCACCATTTCTGGATTCTGTGGCCTCGTATCTCTTCAGGACATGCATTCTTTCAGTCCTCCTGGGTTCTTCCTGTCCTCAGGCTAAAAGCATGGTTTAGTTTCTTCAATGCTTAAAAACCTGGAAATAACAATAAACACTTCTTTAGACCTTGTGATCTGATCTCCATTCACAGCCAAGCTTGGTGGTAATGTTTTCTAGGATCTCTGTTTCCTTCTCTTGGCCTTTCCTTCCCTTCTCATCCCACTGCAACGACTCTGGTCTGCTGGCACCTCTTTACTCCAAGCGCTGGGATGGCATTCAGCATCAACTTCTCTGTTGCTCTGTGTTTCAGACTTTATCTTGCTAGGCCCCAGTGCCTCTTTAGGCCATGCGGTTTCATCCTCTTTAAAGTGCTTGGCTTCTCTTTGTTTCTGGAGCAGTGTCCCCCTTCCTGAGTGTCCATGTTTTCCAAGGACCCAGCCAACTTGGATGCCCTGAAAACATCTCAGAGCCACCAACCCCGCAACTTGAGCTCAAAACCGGGCTCTAAGACTTCTGGTGTGAAGGTTGCTGGTGCCAGGAAGAATCAAGAAGGAGCCAATGGTGGGGAGGAAAATGATGTTAAACAGGTTGAGCCTCAGAGCTTCCACTTACTAGGTGTGTGACGCTGGATGTATCCCTTCACCCCTCTCAATTTCCTTATGTGTAAACTGTGGATAGTCATTGGTTGTAGAGGTTGGCTGAGTTTATGCATTTGTTGAGCACACCATGTGGCACATAATGCTATTTCTAAAGTATCTCCACACATACTCTTCCTCTTTTCCTACAGCTGTCTCCTTTCACTCGCTCTTACACCAGTTACTATGATACTTCCTGCCTTTAAAGATGAATCTCTCC
The DNA here is from genome assembly GCF_000754665.1 of Bison bison bison. NCBI lineage: Eukaryota > Metazoa > Chordata > Mammalia > Artiodactyla > Bovidae > Bison > Bison bison. The sequence goes on from NW_011494601.1 coordinate 2,435,012, forward strand.
AATTCATTCTCTGTATTTTAAAAATTCATATACGACTACATGACTCTCCTGTTAAAATAACCCCCCAAACAAACATCATGATTGATTAGGACCCCAGCTTTGTTTCCATCATCCACCTCTCTAGTCTCATCCCCCAGCCACCTGGTACTTTCCAGCCACTCCAGACACCCAAGGGTTTCTGCACTGAGCCACGCTACCTCATGTCTGTCTTTGCACATTCATTCTTTCTGGCTAAAACATTCCTTCCCTTCCTTTTCTTACCCAGTTCAGGCCGCACCTCCTTGAGGATGCCCGCTTGGGTCTGTAGGTGACCATGGCCCTAGAGATGAATGAGTAGGGTAGCCCTACATTCACATCCTGGCCCTCTCTGCTTCTCTTTGGACTGTTTCCTGGACTCACCTCCTTTGAGCCAGGTACTTTGTAAGAGACTCTAATGTTACAGGGAAACCAAGGGCCCCACAGTGACAAGACTTGTTTTCCCACAGCTGATGAACCCTTCATCCCCTCCCGAGGAGACTCGGCTCAGAGCACAGGGTGTGACACATACATGGCTGTCCACAGTCGGCTGGACGTCATAGAGGAGGTAATGAGGGTGACCTGGGAAGACATGCAGCTTCAGGACCATCTGCCAGGCTGGTGGTGGCTTTGGAGGGCTCAAGCCAATCTGGTTTTTGAAAATTGGGGCGATCTAGGCCAGTCCTGCTCCCTGGCCACCATGTTAAACATCTCCATGCCCTACCTGTACTGTTAGGCTGCCAGCCCCCAACAGACCCTGCCTCCCCTGGGAACTTGCTTGCCCCCAGCGGGGGATCTCTGCATATTCACCAGATGAGAAGCTGGAAATTCAGTCGCTGTGTTTTGTTATACAGCTACTGCTTGTAACTCGAGGTCCATAAACTTGTGTGCACTTTATTTCACAAACCTTTAGCTAAAGTTTAGCGCTCTCATTCACTATAGACAAAAAACAATTGTACCTTGACTTTGTCATCAACAGAAATCAGATAATTTCATATCATTATAGTCACTGTGAATATCTCAACTTATATCTCAATTTATTCTAATCAGTGTGTTAAAAATTCAGTAGTTGTTAGGTCTGCTGTTACTTAAGGTAATACGTTTTATATCAAAATTTAAATACTTTAATATTTTAATGCAGTGTATGTCCTTGGACGGAGAAGGCAATGGCATCCCACTCCAGTACCCTTGCCTGGAAAATCCCATGGACGGAGGAGCCTGGTGCGCTGCAGTCCATGGGGTCACGAAGAGTCAGACACGACTTAGCAACTTCACTTTCACTTTTCACTTTCATGCACTGGAGAAGGCAATGGCAACCCACTCCAGTGTGCTTGCCTGGAGAATCCCAGGGACGGGGGAGCCTGGTGGGCTGCCGTCTATGGGATCGCACAGAGTCGGACACGACTGAAGCGACTTAGCAGCAGCAGTAGCAGCATGTCCTTGGAAATCCTATGTATTTTATTTTCTCAATGAAAGCATTCTTCGGATGGGAGTCTATAGGTTTTACCAGACTACTAAAGGGGTTCATTTACAAAAAAAGAACCCTGAATAAAGAAAATTTCAAAATGCCAAAACGGTCATTTGGCTGAGTCACCACCAGGGGGCGGGGCAACAAAAGAAATGTGAGCTCCCAGGGGTGTCATCTTGAAAAGGGAAAAGGGATCCAAGTCCATCCACGCCCCAAACCAGTGATTAAGCGAAACCCCTGAGCGCGAGAGCCAGGAGTGGCCTTCAGTGAGCCCCTCAAATCTTGTCATCTGGGAGCTGAGAGGCAGGTGGGGGCAGTGCGTGAACCAGGAGGACCCAGGTCCCCTGGCACCTAGTTCTCTTCCCGCTGCACCCTACTTGCTGCCACGGGCTCCGGAGGATGTGGCTGATGAAGCAAGACTGACCCCACTCTTGTCTTCACTCCCCTACTGTCCTCCACCTTCTCTCCTCACTCTAGACGGTGGAGAAGACGGTGGAGCACCTGGAGGCAGAAGTCAAAGGCCTGCTGGGTCAGCTGGAGGAGCTGGCCTGGAACTTGCCCCCGGGGCCCTTCAGCCCGATCCCCGACCTGCTGGGAGATGGAGATGGTGAGCAGCTTGGGGAGCGGAGATGACAGCCTCTGGGACTGGGCAGCAGGGTGGGGACGACTACGCCACTTCGTGTAACCTGGACAAGCCAGGGAGTCCCCAGCTTCTCCTTGGGACAGAATTGGGAGGAATCTCCCCTCCCCGCCCCAACAGAGTGGTCTGCCCACACCCCGGGGTTGCTGTAACCCAGCATCAGGAAAGGGCACCTGGCAGATTTCCACTCTCAGCACCACCCTAACGCGGAGCAGCTGCCTCCTCCTTGAGCTCTGTGTTCCTGGCACAGGAGTCCCTGGGGGACTGGCAGGGGAGGGCAGGCAGCAGTCAGTACCCGTTCACTCACCCCCCAGGTTGCCCACTCTCTTGCAGATCGCTTTTGAGCACCAGAGCTGGAGCCGCCCAGCAGCTGGCAGTGACACAATAGCCCTCCTCTGAGAACAGAACAGGCATTCTGGCCTGGCTTCCTCAGCTTTGTGCAAAATAAAACCTACTCCTTTGGTCCTCTCTGTATCTGCTGACAGTGACCTCTGCAGCCACAGCCCCTTCTCCATCTGTCCCCATGCCCTGAGGCTCGCACCCCTGCAGACTCAGACCTAGGAGCACCAGTCCATCTGCACACTTCCACTCTTCTTATTTGCAGGGATGGACAGGGCAGGGGTGGGTTCAAGAGGTGAGGCACCCGAGGCCCAGAATTTTAAGGCAGCACAGTGGAAGGGCCCTCTGAGTAGCCTTGTTACTCAGTATGTGGCCATGGGTGAACAAAAAAGAAGTCACCTGGGAGCTTATCAAAAATGCTGAATTTCAGGGCCTACCCAGAATCTACATTTTAATGAGATTGCCCCCGCGATGTGTGTGCACATTAAATTTTTTTTACCTTTTTGACTGAGGTAAAATTCACATAAAATTCTAAACTTTAACCATTTTAAATGGTACAGATTCAGTGGATTCACAGTGTTGTGCAATCACCACCACCTAATTCTAGAAATTTTCATCACCCCCTGTACTATTAAGCAGTCATTTTTCCATCCCCTCTCCCACCCTCCCTTGGAAATCACTAATGTTTTGTGTCTGACATTTTTTCACTTACCATGTTTTCAAGGTTCATCCATGTTGTATCAATACTTCATTTTTGTTTACAGCTGAATAATATTCCATTATGTAGTTATATCACATTTTATTCATCCATTCATCAAATCTGTGGACATGTGGGTTGTCTGCGCTTTGGGGGTATTCTGAATAACACTATGAACATTCATTCATGCATAAGTTTGGGTGGGTATGTGTTCTCATTTCTTTTGGATGGAATTGTTGAGTCAAATAGTAACACTTTGTTTTTGAAGATTCACCATTTTTGCATAGCAACTGTACCACTTTATGTTCCTACCAGCAATATATAAAGATTTTCAATTTTTTCCTTATCCTCCCCAACACATCTCACTGATGACAGCCATCACACTAGATGTGAAGTGGTATCTCATGGCTTTAAGTTGCATTTACCTGATGATTAGTACTCTTGCCTGGAAAATCCCATGGATGGAGGAGCCTGGTAGGCTGCAGTCCATGGGGTTGCTAAGAGTCGGACACGACTGAGCGACTTCACTTTCACGTTTCACTTTCACGCATTGGAGAAGGAAATGGCAACCCATTCCAGTGTTCTTGCCTGGAGAATCCCAGGGACGGGGGAGCCTGGTGGGCTGCCGTCTATGGGGTCGCACAGAGTCGGATATGACTGAAGCGACTTAGCAGCAGCAGCAGCAGTGATGCTAAACATCTTTTCATGTTTGTGAGTCACTTTTGTTATCTTTTTTGGAGAAAGTCTATTCAAATCCTTTGCCCACTTAAAAAACTAGGTTGTTTTTCTGCTGTTGAGTTCTAAGAGTTCTTTATGTTAAGGTGGATACTAACCTTTTATCAGAAATATGATTTGCAAGTGTTTTCTCCCATTCTGTGGGTTGTCTTATTTTGATAGTGTCCTTTGATATCCAAATTTGTTTTGATGAAATTCATCTGTTTTTTGCTTGTTCTTTTGGTATCAATCTTAAGAATCCATTGACATATCCAAAGTTATGAATTATTTATTCCTGTCTTCTAAGATTTTTATAGCTTTAGTTCTTACATTGTTTTGTTTAAAGCTATTTCAGGTCAATGTTTATATGTGGTGTGAGGTGAAGATTCAACTTCATTAGTTGGTTTGTGGATAGTTGTTGAAGAAAATATTCTTTCCCCACTGAATGGTCCTGGCACCCTTGTCAAAAATCCCTAGTATAAGGTTTACAGCTCAATTCTAGCCCATGTTTCTATATACCTTCTTTATGCCAGTATCACACTGAATTACTACAGCTTTGTGGCAAGTTTTGACATTAAGAACTATGAGTTCTCTTTGTTCAAGACCCTTTTGGCTTTTTAAGGAATTCCATGCAATTCCTTATGGATTTTAGGATCAGCCAGTCCACATGGACAAAAGGCAGTTGAAGTTTTGATACATATTGAACTTATAGATCAATTTTTAGAGTATTGCTGTCTCCACAGTACTGTCTTCTAATCCATGAGCATAGGAATTTTGTGTGTGTGTCTTACACCACCTTGGTTAAATTTATTCCTAAGTATCTTACTCCTTTTGTCTCTTCTATCCAATAGGGTAAGTGAGGTGTTATTGCTTAACTCCTCCTCCCTTCCATTGTCATGTTTCTGACTTTTCGGGGCTCTACTGTTAGATGTGTATGTATTTATAGTTGTTATGTCTTGATGGGTTAATTTTATTAGGGTGTGCCCTTGGTCTGCCAACATCTGCCTCTTAATTGGAGCATTTACTCCCTTTAAATATAAAGTACTTATGGGCCTCCCGGGTAGCACAGTGGTAAAGAACCTGCCTGCCAGTGCAGGAGGTATAAGAGATGCGGGTTGAATCCCAGGGTCAGGAAGATCCTCTGGAGTAGGAAATGGCAACCCACTCCAGTATTATTGCCTGGAAAATCCCATGGACAGAGGAGCCTGGCATCCATAGGATGGCAAGAGTTGGACACAACTGAAGTGACTTAGCCACGTTAATACCTTAACAATGTTTTATTTCTTCATGTGGATTTTAATTACAGTCTCCTTTCTTTTCAGCTTGAAGGACTTTCTTTGGCATTTCTCATAGTCTACTAGCAAAAAACTTGTCTCAATTTTTGTTCACCCAGGAATGTTAAGTTTTCCTTCAATTTTGAAGACGATTTTGCTAGATATAGGATTCCTGTTGGGGAGAAGGCAATGGCACCCCACTCCAGTACTCTTGCCTGGAAAATCCCATGGATGGAGGAGCCTGGTGCACTGCAGTCCATGCGGTCACTAGGAGTCGGACACGACTTAGCGAATTCACTTTCACTTTTCACTTTCATGCACTGGAGAAGGAAATGGCAACCCACTCCAGTGTTCTTGCCTGGAGAATCCCAGGGACAGGGGAGCCTGGTGGACTGCTGTCTATGGGGTCGCACAGAGTTGGACACAAATGATGCGACTTAGCAGCAGCAGCAGGACTCCTGTTGACATTTTTTCCCAGTGCATTGAATATGTCATCCCATAACCCTCTAGCCTCCATGGTTTCTGACAAGAAATCAGGTGTTAATATTTTTGAAGATCCCTTGTATGTGACAAGTCGGTTCTCTATTGCTGACTTCACAATTCCTTGTCTATCAACACTCTGGTTATAATGTGTCTCAAAGGAGATCTTCATAAAAATACCCCTTATGATTTGAGTTCCTGGGATGTGTGGATTAATGTCTTTCATCAAATTTGTAAGATTCCAGCCACTGTTTCTTCAAATATTTCTGCTTTCTCTCTCCCATGACTCCCATTATGTGTATGTTGATATACTTGATGATGTCCCACAGGTCTTAGGCTCCGTTTTCTTCTCTCCTCAGATTGGGAGATCTCAACTGACCTATCTTGAAGTTTGCCAACTCCTTCTTCTGCTTTCTCAAATATCTTCTTGAACCTATGTGATCTTGTCTTTCTGTACATGGGTCATACTTTGTTTCCTTGCATGCCCTGTAATTTTGGTTGAAAATTGGGCATTTTTTGAACATTACGTGAAAACTCTGGAAATCATATTCTTCCCCTTCCTGAGTTTGTTGTTGCTGCTGCTGAATTTCTTGTAGCTTGTCTAGTGACTTTCTGAACTGATTTTTAAAAGTTTGTATTCTCTGTCAAGTGTGGCCACTGAAATATCTGTTCAGCTAACTTAATGGCCTCTAGTGATTCAATGTTATCTCCTTTAACTCCTGGAACAACAAAACCCCAATCTCCCAGTCTTTACATATGTGTTGTGTGTGTACTGGAGGCAATCTTTTGATACTCAGCCAGCCAGTCTGTGACTCTGCAGTAGCATTCACTTCCTGCAAATGCAGAGCCTGAAGGTCTGCCAGAGGCAAGTCTTCTGAGCATATGCCCAGCCCTGAACATGCGTTTGGCCTTCCAGATTCCCAGGAATTAGTGGGAGCACTCCAAAACCATGACTCTGCAAAGCATCACACTGTCAGCCTGTGCTCCCCAAACTTTTCAACCTGTCACCCGTTTGCCCCAACTGTTACCCCTCTCTCCAGGCATTAGTGCTAATGAAACTGCCTTCAAATGTCCCTGAGGGCTGCCACCTGCACCTTGCGAGAGCTCCGAATTAGGTAAAATACAAGAAAGTCATTGAGTCAGTCTTCCTGGAAGCAACCAGACAGATCAAAACAACCAACCATAATTCTTGAGAACAAGGTCCATTCTGCTCCATCCATTGCTAAGAACCTATAAAGGACTGTGGATGCTGTTCTTGAGGCTGCAAGCTGGGGTGAGGAGGATAAGGCTGGGTAAGTGAGAATGCCCCAAGACCCTCTTACCAAGACTGTTTTTGTTTTTTTAAAGCTTTTTATTTTTGGTTGCTGCAAACTTTCAGTTCATTGTCAGATTTCTCATAAAGTTGATTCTGACAGTTTTTACCATCTTGTCACTTTTTTGGAGGAATAGGCTTTTCAAGTTCCCTACTCTACCATTTTTGCTGACTACAATGAAGTTTAAGAAGCTCTGATCTAGTCTCCCCTTCATTTTAGGCCCAAAGAGGAGAAGTAACTTACCCAAGGTTACACAGCCAATCAGTAGCTGAGCTGAGGCCATAATAGGGATGCCTGACTCCTGGACCAGTGTTATTTCTGCTTCGGGGCTGCACTGGGTTCAGAGTGGACACCAGTATTAGGCCAAAGTGAGTTTTCCAAGGAGTGGGAGGGGATAAGAGCCCCTTGTAGAGTTGGGGGCTTGACTGATTGGATCCTCTGCTGAGAGTGAACCCTGTATAGGGCCAGGTGGAGGAATGAGAAACGATGTCCTTGTTTTTAGAAGAACACAAGCAGAGAGCTTTCAGGTTTGATGAAGCAAACATTTTAAGCTAGTATCTGCCTGGGGGAACGATTTTGCTTGATTTCTATGCTAGGAATATAACTCCCTGACAAAGCACGAGGATGGCCAAGCATGCTGGATCTTGGTCAGGGGCCTCCAGGCACAGGAACTGAGGCAGAGCTGAACTGACAAGCAGGGCCTGCCTGCCTTCCATTCCAGAGCCCACAGCAGCCTTCTCTGGTAGGGTAGACCAGGCTCTGTCCAGCTCATGCCCCTTAGGCCATCTCCTCTTCTGTGTCCAGAAGGCAGGGAGGAAACAAACTGGTGTCCCAAAGCAGATGTCTACTTTGTGGACAAGGCACTCCCTAGGGCCCTTGCTAGGGCTCAGCAGACTTGGGCTCACACCCTAGCCTCTGGCTTCTCTCCTTTCTAAACTTTCAACATAAGAAACCAGGAAGGGAGTGGAGACCACTGACCAGAAGACAAGCTCTGGGCTTCTGGATGAGACACAACGATTTCTAGAAAGTCTGCCCCTTCTGGACTCGACTTCTCCTGATACGACCAACAAAGGGGCAAAGGGCCCACCGTGAGACCACAGCCTGGAGCCCCCTTTCAGACCGAAGCGTCCCTGCGGGGAGGAGCTGATCTCATGCCTCTCCGACTTTCTGCTGTAAAGCTACCCCCAGGAGTCATGCACACTCCCTTCTGCCTGTGGCCTTCCTTCCAGACCTGGGGGAAGGACCACACTCCTCCTCCTTGCCCTAGTGGACTTCACTGTACCCACGTCTTACCCACAACCCTGTGTGCCTTTTCAGCATCCAGGCCCTGAGCAAAGATTTCAGGAACCCCCATTTCTCATGTCCTTAAGGCCCAGTCCCTGCAAATTACTTGTATTCAGGGTTTCCTAAGCACAAGTTTCAATTTAAAGCCATATAACTTTTCACGAGTTAATAAGGATGGAACCCCTAAGCTACAGGGCAGAATCATGAAGCATGAGAAAGCAAACTGGCACCAGGAAAGCACTTCCAGAACGTTCCAGAGCTGGCTGACTTTAATTTGGAAACAGCATTTGGCCATCAACATTCAGGTTTAAGGCACATTCTCAATTACAAGAAGCCCTGTCACTGGCAGGGAGCTGGCTTTGTTCTTGTGGTTTGTGTAGAAGAAAGAACAGATGACTTTCTGGCCTTTTCTTTTCTAAAAAGGAGTGAGTTTGGCAATAACAAAGCTCATGACACATTTTCACCAGATGCAGAGTCTATCCTGAAAGGTTTTCCCTTTTACTCCTCAGTGAAGACATGGCACTCCAACCCCCCACCTCTTTTATCCAAACTTTGTATGCAGCAAAGATGTGTATGCAACTGTCTGCAACTATATATTAAAAAAAAAAACCTCTAAACATACAAAACTACATGACTAGAAGGAAGCCAAGAGTTTCAACCATAAGCAAAGAGGAATGACTGCATGAGTCAGGAAACAAAACATCTACTTTAGCTGCAAGAGGCTGTGAGGGGTCGGGATGGGGAGGAGGCGTCCTGAGAGAGTTCGAGACTGACTAGGTTCTCGGGCACAAGCACAATGCACGGATCGAGGGTGGGGGAGGAGATGGGGCCAAGGCTCTACAGTTGGTCTGAACTGTGACACCTGGGGGCTATTTTGTAGATTTGTTAGAAACAGACAAACGTTCTTTTGGCCTTTTCCTGGCATTGCTGTTGCCAGCAGGTGGACAGAAGTGACCCATCAGCCACTGCTCAGTCATTGCCACCACAGATCTTCAGCAGAATCTTCCGGTAATCCCCTGAAGTGTCTCCCTGGTCACAGAAAGGAGTAAGACATCAAATTAAGAAAGGCTTGACCAGTTCTGGCTTCCTGGCTCTTGATTTTCTTCTGCCCAAAGTGCCCTTACAGAGAGGTGGCCCTATCTTACGGAATTTCCCATTTTGCTGAGCAGGTGAGCAGCTCACATGCTGGCCTCACAGGTGCATGGACCATGGACAGTGCAGCTCAGCCTCCCTAGTCTCCTCCACCAAAAAAACTGAAAGCTGTACTCACCCCAGTGATCAAAGTCAGAATTTGAAAAACAAACACAAAAAATGTTTAAACAGCCAGAAACACCCCTACCCAGGTCTAACTGATGGCGGCCTCTGCCCAGTGCATTTCTGTTGCACTCAACGGGGATTATACCATAAGGCACCACTGTGTCCTCTACCAGAAATGTCATCTACTGTGATACGACCATCCAGTGGAGGAGACAATTACCATTTCGGCTCCCGATTCACATTGAGCTCTCCTCCAACTGTCCACTGCACTTAGAAGTAAGGCCACAGTGAGCTAATTTCTGATCATTTTCTTCCTTAAGGGCAAGGCCTATGCCTTATTCCAGATGCCCACAGCCTACTGACACACACAAGACTGCTATCGGCAGCACTGTTTCTATAGCCAAGAAGAGAGAGAGAAGCTTCTCTCAAAAAGATGCCCAACATCAAACACCAGTGAGTCTGAAATCAGGACCTGGGTGTGGCAGTTTCAATTTTAGGATTCATGTGAGTTCAGAATTTGACTATCAGAAGCCCCTCCTCCCCACCGCTCTGCAACAGGAATCAATTTGTCAGACTGTCCCTGGCACACAGTGATAAAGAGGCACTAGTGTCTACTAGACACGCACACGTCGTACAATACGCTTCACATGGGCCACTCCCTTCAAGTCTATTAGACACGCACATGTCGTACAGTACGCTTCACATGGGCCACTCCCTTCAAGTCTATTAGACACGCATATGTCGTACAGTACGCTTCACATGGGCCACTCCCTTCAAGATCCAACACTTCTGGGGTGGGGTCATCTTAAGGGTGATGGAACTAGGGT
>NW_011494601.1:2445437-2485494 GCF_000754665.1 Bison bison bison
TTACGCAAGCTGTGTGAGATCACACAGTGAGCGAATATTAATAGAAAAGCAAGAACTGGACCCCAAGTAGTGTGACCCCCGAGCTCTTGCTCTGAACTGCCTTCCTGTGCTGCCCCCACCATAAAGCTGAAAGAGGTGACTCGTCAAGGAGCCAGAGCCATGCACCCTCTGGGGGGCTTGGGACCTGAGTTCTCACTGATGGATGCCAGATCCACAGGGTGGCTGGACTCTGAAGGCCAGGCCCCAGGTGTACATGTGTGTGGGGGGTGGTACTGTGAGTCTCTCGTGCTGATTGTGGACCCTCCTCTGCCAACCATTTCCTGAACAGCAGTTGTGCTGGATGCTGGGATGGAGGGTGGGGTGAGAACAAGGTCAAGACTCCCCCTGCCATCAGGAGCTGACAAGCTGCTGCTGTGCATGCAGGCGAACAAGTGAAAGCTGACGAGGGCAAGTAGAGGACCACAGACGAGAAGCCCACGCTTGGCTGAGGCCAAGCCCATAGGAGCTGTGAGGAGGAGGAGCAAAGGGGACAGGGGGAGCGGCCAGGCAGACAGCCCAGACGGCCCCCGGAGGCCCGTACCGTGATGTCGTGGTACAGCGACTTGCCATACAGCCGCTTATACTCTGCTCTGATGTCCAGGAGGTCGATCTCGCTGCGAGACACCATGATGCGGATCAGGGTCCGGTCTTTGGTTCCGGCTCCCTAAAGAGAGTGGCCAGAGGGCGTGAGCTATGGACCTCCCCAACATCCAGTCCCTACCTTTCCTGGGCCCTGGGCCCCTCCCCGCCCCTTCTGGAAGAAGGCTGGCTTTCCTCAAGCTTCCTCCCCTGAGCAAGGTCCCAATCACAGGATGGGCTGAGATACCCCCCTCACCCAGACCCTGCACCTGGGGATTACCTACCCTCATGGCCTTGTTGAGCCTTTCAGCAAAGAAGACTGGGGTATTCTTAAGACATTTCACTGGAAGAGAGAAAGCATAAGTTGATCTGCAGAAAACTCAGTCTAGGGGGGCATGGAGCACACAGCCTCCTCTTAGAAGGCCGACTGTCCATCAAACACACCACTGCATCCATCTTCCTCCCTCATCTCCTTCAGGCTCAATTATCCCACGATCCTGGCTCCAGCCCTCTGGAATAGAAACAGGCAGAGCCTGGACACCAATACAACCTCTTTCTTGGTAACCAGTGTGATGGAGGAAGCTGTGTAGGGAAGGAATGTGGATGGTAGTTAGGAATCATACAGCTGCTCAGGCAGGAGGGGACCTGTTGGGATGGCGTGACACTGGGGGGAAGGATGTCTGAGCAGAATGAATATCTAACTAGGGTTCTCAGGCCATGATACCTACCATGGGGGACACAGGGGAACCTGTCCCATTGAGAAAGCTCCAAGAAAAGCAAAGCAGAAGATGGACAACCTGTGATAGTCCCAAGTGGGTATAAAGAGGGGCCAAACCCTCAGGTGGAGGGCTGGGGGAGGACTGGCCTAGAGCCTGCCAGGCCCTGCTCTGGAGGACAGAACCCAGGCACTGTGGGAAGCGCACAGCGTCCTGGGAGCTACGCCAGCTTTCCTCAGCCAGGGCCTGTTTTGCTGTTGCAAGTAAAAAAAAATCTTTCCACGTGTTTCCATCACAAACATCTGACAACTGCCTGCAGGGATGTATTTTTAGAGAAGATTTGGCAGGATGTGAGTCATCTTCCTCCCGGAGAGCGGCTGGTCGTGCTCCCACTGGTGCTCACACTGCAGCTCCCTCCCCGGGGCTGGGCTTGAAATACAAACAAGACCGCTGGGGGCACAACTACACAGTGATCCAGGAAGCAGCCTGATTTCACTGCGTAGGCAGCTGGATTTAACAATCTTGGACCCTCTCACTATGCTCGTCCTCAACCAGAGGGTGGGTGAGCACCCAGAAAACTCACAACACACCCCAGGCCCCAGCAGGCGGGCTGAGACACCTACCCACAGCCAGCATGCCCTGCTCCAGGTCCCCGGACATCTCCCGGCAGATGCTCTTCTCAATGTCACGTCCTGTCATCCTCTGATACTCGTTAAAAACTAGTGGGAAGACAGAGGGACACGTTATGAACTGAATTCTGTCCCTGACGCTTGCCCCAAATTCCTCTGTTGAAGTGTCCCAACTCCCAGGACTTCAGAATTTAACTGTACTTGGAGATAGTCCTTAAAGAGGTAATTAAGTTAAAATGAGGCCCTCAGCATGGGCCTGAATCCAATCTGATTGCTAAGAGCATACACAGACACAGCAAGGAGGGGCCACGTGCGAGCCAAGGAGAGAGCCCTCAAGAGAAACCATCACTGCCGGCACCTTGATCTTGGACTTCTGGCCTCCAGAACTGGGAAAAAATAGATTTCTGCTGTTTAAGCCACCTGGCCCGTCGTATTTTATTATGGCAGCCCGAGCTGACTCGGACAGGACGCGTGGTGAGAGCTCTGCCTCCTCCCAGAGCCCCTCCCACTCTGCTCCTGGCACCCTAGGCGGTCCCAGTGACCACACTGGCCCAGCTCTCAAGCCTGCCGGTTCTTCACCCCCAGGCAAGTGCACTCCCCCGCCCCCCGGCCTGCTCACTCAGTCCCCTTACCAGCGCCTCCGCTTACCCACTGTACCACAATCCCCTGTCCAGGAGCCCTGACACCAATACGCTCTTCTCAGACCCACCACTTCCAGTCCCAGCCCTTCTCCATTCTGTGCGTCGGTCTTTCTCAATCTGACTGTAAGCTACCACCACTCCAGCACCCCAGCTTACCCTGGGTTGGGCTGAGCACCCACGGGTTCCAAGAGAGGCAGGTGGAGCCATGGAGACCCGGTCCTACCTTGAGCTCTGCCCCCAGGATATAACCTCCTCTTCCCTGGCCAAGGTCTCAGTTTCTGTCTTCTCCAAACTGCTGTCGTGTGCGTATCAGAATCATGATTCCTCCTACCTCTGTGCCCAACTCAGCTCAGCTCTTTTCTCCTGACTAGTATCATTCGTGCAGTTCTGATGTGCTACAAACACATTTCATACTTATAAAAATAACTAATGACCAAGATGAACATGTGTGCGCACACGCTCCATTACAGTGCAGTGCAGAGGCTCACGTGTGTGCTGTGGAGGCAGGCAGCTGAGGGCAAACGCCAGCTCTGCCACATTACCAGCTGGGTACCTGACTTCCCCGGCTGCCCTTCACCCCCTTCCTCATCTGTAAAGTGGGAGAATGGCGTCTACTGGCCTTTATTAAAGGCTCAGTGCATGCACACAGTGGGTGCTGGAGACCCCACCCCGCGGCTAGGTGTGGTCATTGTTCTCCATCCTCACCTGCCCTCTTATACGCTGACCCTGCTGGCCTCTAGGACACCCCTTTCTCTGGGTGTCCCTCCTAAGTCTCCTGCCATGGCCAGAGCCCTGTCCTCAGACCGCTGCGCTCCCTCCCAAGGCAGTCCCGGGGCCTCAAACTCCTTCAACCCACTCAGCTCCCAAACTTCCACCTCTAGCCAGACCTCTTCAGCCCTCCGGGCTCACAAACCTAGAGGCTTGCACGGCATCTGTGGCTCCTGGCTCCCTCCCTCCTTAAAGCCTCCCACTCTCAGTCAAGGGCCCCGCCCTCTCCCACTGGCACAGCGGGGACAAATCCCGGGGTCCTTTCTCTCTCTCACACCCCACATCCACTTCATCCGCAGACAGAGCCGGGATCTGACCCCTTCTCACCACCGGCCCCTACCAGCTGTCCACACCACCATCACTGCTCCCCTGGACTGACGCAGCCGTCTCCTAACTGGTTTCCTTCTTCACCACAGACCCTGTCACTCTTCTCAGTACAACTGCCAGTACACTTGCAAAACCTAAGTCAAATCACACCCCTCCCTCACACCGAGCCCTCCACTGGCTCCCTGTTTTATTCAAGATAGACACCTAAGTCCATGCAACTGTCAGCAGGGCTTCCACCTGTATAGTACAGGGGACTATATCCAATCTCCTGGGATAAACCATGGAAAAGAAAATTTTAAAAAGAATGTATAAATGTGTAAAACTAATTCACTTTGCTGTACAACAGAGATTGGCACAACATTATAAATCAACTATATTTCAATAAAAAAAAAGAAATTAAAAACTGCTCACAAACAAAAAAACTCTGAAAAAATTCTAGCAGGTAAAGATACCAACCATCAGGACGACCCCCTTTCTCTCACCTCCTCCCTCGCTTTCCTCAGAACCAGATGCCAGCATACGCTGGAAACACGCTGATAAAATCCTGTAAATCGCCACTAGGGGGCTCTTTCAAGGAAGTGAAAGGCCCCTGCAGTGAGGAACTGCCAAGTGTTTCTGCAATCCGTTTCCTGGCTACAGGGAAGCCAGGACAGCCTTACCTGCCACCAGGTGGGCCCGGCTCCGGGAGCACAGAATCGCATTGAACTTGGACTCATCTGTTCCCAGGCGGTTCTCCCCGGCTGCATAGAGCTCCTGGACAGAAGATGGACAGATAGGCATGCAGGCCTCACCCCCGACTCCAGGCCCAGGTCACCTAGGACAGCTGGGCAGAATCTCTGGGCCCTGAAGCCCAGAGGGGTGGGAAAGGGGGGCAGGGCCCCAGCTGAGTTCCATTCACTGTGCTGAGACAGATGCCATCCACACATCCCCTGGGCCAGGAGAGCCGCTGGGTCCGGGACAGGCAAGGAACCAAGGGGCAGCAGCACAAAGGAGAACACAGGCCTCAGCTCTAGCTCGACTACCCTCTTGCCACGGGACTCCAGGCAGGTCACTGGCCCTCTCAGTGCTCTCAGCTCTAACGTGGGAAGCGTGAATTAGATTCAGGGTCACCAACCTGAAAGCCCGAAGGGGCCACTGGGTAACTTAAATGCAGGAATCAGGGCAGTTTAAGGCCGGAGAGTGGTGGGGACCATGGGGACTACACAGAGGTGCTTCTCAGCTGAGAACAGGACAGAGAAACAAGGCTCACAGCCCCCAGATCCACTTTTCATGCAGTGGTTTAGTTGCTAAGTCGTGTCCAACTCTTACAACCCCATGGCCCGCCAGGTTCCTCTGTCCCTAGAATTTTCCAGGCGAGAATACTAGAATGGATTGCCATTTCCTTCTCCAGGGCATCTCCCCAACCCAGGGATCAAACTTGGGTTTCCTGCACCGCAGGCAGATTCTCTACCGACTGAGCCTGGGTCTCCTGTACTGCAGGCAGATACTCTACCAACTGAGCTACCAGGGGAGCCAGAAATCCAGATGTCCATATGAAATTTCTCATCTTAAAGGCAGTTTCCCTATCTAGAAGAGGAAACACATAAGACAATAACTATTACAATTGATAGATCGCAGCTATGGATGTGGGACTTCATGTAATAGGTGCCTACCATTTCATTGCATACACCATTTTATGTTTGTAAATGGGAAGAATGTGCAGTTTCCTCTTAAGGTCTAAGCTCAGTATATATGCCAATTGGTAACCTTTGAACCAGAC
This sequence comes from Bison bison bison, assembly GCF_000754665.1. Lineage (NCBI taxonomy): Eukaryota > Metazoa > Chordata > Mammalia > Artiodactyla > Bovidae > Bison > Bison bison. Next base: position 2,450,896 of record NW_011494601.1, read on the forward strand.
AGCTCCAAAGTGCCTTCCAAGCCTCAGGTAGCAGCAGCTCGTGGACTTAAAGGCACAAATGTTTGAGGGCAGAAGGTGCCCATCAGGGGCTCAGAGACCCCACAAATCAAGGTGAAGCCAAGCAGGTCCAGAGGTAAGAAGGCAGAGTAGTTGGCAGGAAACCCTTCAACCAAGGCAACTTCTGCCTGAGCTAAGAAACGGCCTGGACAGGAAACAGCAATGGGAAAATCCCCACAGGGCCAAGGCCAGAGCCTGGGGCTTTGAGGATGTCCAGCCCTGAGTTCAGTTATGGAAATGGGGGTCCCAAGCCAGGGAGATGTTAAGGAGGGGTCCGGGACCAGGGCAGGGGCAGGCGCTGTCTGGGCACAGGGAGTGAGCGAGGCATCTGGGCCTCTGTCCAGGCTCTGCCTCCAGGTCTCTTGGGACACAGCTCTGCCTTCCTGGGCCTCAGTGTCCTCACCTGGACACCTTGGTGCCCGCCAGCCCACCAGGAAGCCAGGGCCCTCTCCAACCAGAACTGCTACGGTGGTCTGACATCATCAGTGGGAAACCCAAACTCCTCTTGAGAGGCGCTTGGATGCCTGGACAAAGAGAGGAAACGGCCAGAGACAGTTCCCATTTTGGTCTGCAGTTCACACCAGGCTGGGGACAAGGGCAGAATTCTCAGGCTACACAACTAACATGGCAGCTGGTTTCTAGGTTCAAATCAAAAGCTTAACAGAATAATGGTCTAGTCAATCAAACACAAGACAAGTACCGAGTCACATGAAATCCCACATCCATCACTGATCTACCAACTGTTAATATTATCCCACATGGTCCCTCCTACAGGGCAGGAGACTGAAGGCTATGGAGGTGGGGTGACCCGCTCAAGGTCACACAGTTGATAAGCAGCAGAGCCTGTGAAACTCAGAGACTCTGGAATCCACTCCTAATCTTTGCTGTTTCCACCCCTCATAACACACGAAAGTGGGAAACGCCCCTGCTCAGGAAGCCAGGGAAGCGGCCATCACACTCACCTGCACATCTCTCTGGACAAGGGTCATGTCCACGTTTGTGCTTTCATCCCGGTTTCCCTGAAAGGAAGCAGGCTGTGAGGCAAGGCCACTCCTTGGAGTCACATCCCTCCCTCCATCCCTGCTCCTCTTCCCCGTGACTCAGACGTCCACCTCTCCCTACCGTGGGCCCAAGCTCTGCCCTGGGAAAGTACCTGAGAGAGAGAGATGAGGAGCCGCTGGAAGTGCCCTGAAGTGTCACTCCGAATGGCCTCCTCCAGGGTCTTTTTGAATTCTGAAAGGGAGATGCAGGGAAGGGCCACCCTGTAGCTCCGTGGACCAAGCTGCCCACTGCACACAGCCAACAGTGAGCACTGGCACGAGGAGACAGGTGGCCCACCCGGCCCCCAGGAACATACAGCTGGAGACCAGGAGGGCTATGACTCCCAGGCTGACCTGGCCCTAGTCACGCCCAGGTTCTCCCTCAGCCCTCCCTTAACCCCAGCTACCTGCTTCTGTGTAAACAGCAAGCAGGGCTGGGCCTGGGATGGAAGCCCAGTGTACTAGGGATGGCAGGAGATGAGGAGACAAGGTCAGGAAGGAAGAGTTCAGGCCCCTGGAGGGAGAGGGTGTGGCCCAGGCGGGTGAGGCCCTGGGGCCAGCCTCACCTGTCTTATAGACTCTGTTCAGCTCCCGGATGTGCTCGTTGCTGCGGGAGGCCAGGATCTCGATCAGGCAGGCTTCATCAGTGCCCGCCCCCTGCGGAGCCAGAGCGCACAACAGAGCAGGAGCTTGTGACAGCCTCCTTGCTGGCACGCAGGGGAGAGCAGGTGCCATGATCCCGCAGGAAACAAACCCCAGTGGGAGAGGCCACAGACACAGACCCACCCGTCACGCTGCTGCTGCTACCCTGGCCTGAAGCAGCCAAACTCCCCACACAGTCCCAGGAAAGTCCCAGGAAAGACAGCAACATGGTGACAAATAGAGGTCCATTTGAAGGATTATCCCCATTCCATCTTCCAGGACACCAAGAAATCAGAGAAGTGTGGTGACTTGTCCAAGACCACACTGTAAATGGTGGGGCTGAGAGGCGGACCTAGATCTGTTTTATTCCAATTCAGTCCATGAATAAGGTGACAAACTGAGAAAACGGTTTGAAAGCAAGAGCATGAACATGTGGGAAAACCTGACTCCCATAGTGGAGAGGGGAGCATCTGGAGACACCTAAGGAAAGGGAACAACATTGAGGATGGAAGAGACAGCTGAGGAAGGGACAGTGAGGAGGCAGGGGACAGGGTCAGTAGCCTGGCTTCTGCATCGGGTTGCCTCTTGGTTCTGATGATCACTAGCTGTGTGACCTTTGGCATGTTACTTCACCTCTCTGTGCCTCTGGCTCCTTGACCATAAAATGGGAGTGATACTGGGGGCACATATGGTAGGTGTCCTGGCAGCAAGAGAATGAGGAAGGACTTTCTTGACATAAGAGAAACCATTTCTGGCCTAAACCATTTTGTGACCTAAGCCTGGCCACAGTACTTGTCCTTAAGGGAACAACAGAGCAATAGGCAAGATAACAAAACATATGTAAAGACCCTGGGTTCTGTGTCAATGGTAAAGACAAGCCTGAAGCACTTTCTTGAGCTGTTCTACAGAATTTAAACCCCCTTGGGCACTCAACCACCAGAACAACTGGAACCTAAGGGATGATGATGTTGACCTTTTTAGGTATGGACTCTGTGGACCATTCAAGCCCCTTCATGAATATGTATGTGTTAGCTTAAAATTTCCCCAATTTTGCAGTTCCAGGAGACACTGCTTTGGGAAAGACCCCTGATGTTCTTACTTGCTGCAAGTAATAAATCCTTCTCCTGCTTCTTGGGCTTCCCTGGTGGCTCAGAGAGTAAAGATTCTGCCTGCAATGTAGGAGACTCGAGTTCGATCCCTGGATTTGGAAGATCCCCTGGAGAAGGGAATGGCAATCCACTCTAGTATTCTTGCCTGGAGAATCCCATGGACAGACAAGCCTGGCAGGCTGCAGTCCACAGAGTCACTTTCTCCTGCTCCTTGGCTTAGTTGTGTCTTCTGACACCCACGGAGAGATGAACCTAGTTTCAGGGGATGTCCCTTCGGGGCAGGAAGAGTCACTGTGCCCACTAGGCCCTGAGGAATCTTAGATTCCTTCTGGGGCACCTGCTCAGCTCACAAGGACTCCCCCATCTGTGGGAGTGGCCCCAGCCCATCCACAGGACCCCCGCTGAGGGTCTTGGCAGCCACAGGACTAGGGGGAGGCTGAACCCAAACAAAGTCCATCAAAACCTGCCTCCTGTTCGGAATTTGGATCAAGGGACAGCTGGCCTCTTCTGCGGCTGGATCTCTGACAGGTACTCAGGGAGGGGCCCACAAGGATGCTGTACCAAAGAAGGAGAGGCACAGAAGCAGATGGAAGAATAAAGCAGACACTCAAGCAGCAGGCATGAGAAATGCTGCCCAGTCCCGTCCTTCTCCGAGTCAGGCTGCTGTCTCTATCCTCCTGATTCTACACCCTGGCTCTGCTTAAGCTCCTCAAGAGTGTCCTGTTATCTGCTAACAACAGAGTCCTGATGAATGAGAATGATATCATCCACTCCTCCCACCCCTACTACCACTGATCACTGATTTCCTCTGAACCCCAGCTCCCACCATTTAAGGCAGAGAGACTCAGATGCTCCCTGATGATGAGTGATGCCTCATTTGCCTCTTGGAGGAGCCACCAGAAGTTCCCTTTTCTACAGCACTTGGAGCCCAGGAGCTGTGCTGACAACAGTAGCTACTAACTGAGCTAAGACACACGCGTGGTCTAGGTCTTTGTCCATCATGCCCACATGACAGAACATACACACCTTGATAGCTTCCTTTATCTCATAAGCGTCAAAGAGGACGGGGGTCTTCATCAGGGCCAAGATTGTCTTCTCAAAGTTTCCTGACAGTTCAGATTTCAGATCTTTGATCAAATCCTAATTGGACATTTAGACAAACAAAAAAACCTATTTTGAGAATCCACGGAGGTGACCAATAGGGAACAATATCCCAGATCCAGCAGCATTTACAGAAAAGACAAACCTCAGGCCCCAGACTGACCTGCAGAATTGTAACCTGCATTTGAACCAGGTTCCCAGGGAACTCATAGCCCATTAACGTAGGAGAGACACTAGGCCAGAACACTAGCCTGCACGTACTAGCCTATATGTACTCAGTGGTTATCTTTCTATTAATAAGATCCAAAAGCCCCCAAATTCAAACTTCTATGTGTTCAGTACTTAAAGCCTCTTCCTTCAAAGAGAAATAACTTGCCCATGGTCTCGGTGAGTCACAGCAGAGCCAGGATAGAACCCAGATCCCTGGGCACCTCTCAGCAAACTTCAGTACCCTGTGGACTCTGGGATTTCTGCTTCAGAGCATCCTTTGCCTCTAGAAGATGCCATCAGTTGAGAGCCACCAAGAAATGCCCTAACATGCCTTACGGTCCATCTAGGAGATCCAGGTCCCAGGGAAAAGCAGGAGTAGGCTGTTCCTATCAGGAGGATATGCCCTGATTCAGAAAGGAACCCCTGACCTTCCCTGTGGGTCCCAGGAACCAACACTCACCTTCCCATATGCTGTCTTGAAGGACAGGAGGATCTGCTGTCGTTGCTTGTTGGAGCGACTACCCAGGCAGTCAATGATGGCCTGCTCGTCAGTTCCTGGTGGAAGGAGAGGTGGGAGTGGGCGTGGGGTCACAGGGATGCTCTGTGGCTAGAGACTTTCTTGGCCTGGGCCCTCCAATTCTCCTGAGCATCCGCGATACATCCCCACATCCACTCTCTTTCTCTAACACGGGGCCAGGCCGCCTCCACCCAGCGACCCCAGCCCACACAGCCACTGTGTAACTGCCGAGGGAGTCAGGGGGGAGGCAGCTGGGACTCGTGCCACCCAGGGTCTCTCACCAAAGCCCTTCATGGCCTTCCGCAGGACTTCAGCATCTCGCAGTGGGTCAAAGCCAGATGCATCTGTGATGGTGCCTCGGTTTCCAAACTACTCAGACAGACAGACAGACAGACAGTAAGATGCTGCATTTCCTAGACGTGAGACTGCCTGTCCAGACTCTGGAAATGACCTTTCTTCTAAAAGTTGGGGTACCTGAAGGAGCCTGCAGTTGACAGCACAGGAGACTCAACACTGAGTCGGCCTAATGTGACCATCGCCTGTCCTCGTGTCCTGGCACTGAAGCATCTGCCGGGCTCCCATGGCGAGGAGCCTACCTAGAGCTGAGTCCTGATGCTGAAAATCTACCCTATGCCCGGGTCCTCCAGGCCAGGGCTCCAGATGAAGGGGAGGCCTCAGAACAGGATTCCAGCCTCTCCTCAAGGCCTCAGCACTGCACATCGGGGCTCCCCTAACAGGCCTGCTTAGCCCACTCTGTGCACATCAGAAACAGGTGTTCCTCCGGGATGCCTTCAAGTGTCCAGCCTTCACGATGGTACATGCAGACCGGCTACCTCCTGGATTCACTCTGGTTTCCTGGCACTGTGTTCTGGACTCTAGGACCTTCTTGCCTGCTGGACTTCTTCCTCAAATGACGGCTATGCTCCAAGCACACTGGATTTTTCCTGCCTAAACTCTCCCTTGATGGATGATCTACGACAAACTGGCTTTAACAGAGGAAATAAGCTGAGAGAAAGATGAGGGGAAGGCAGAGAGGGATGATGCAGAGCAGGGCAGGGGTAGGGGGATGTGTGGGTGTTGGGGAAGGAGGGGAATGGACCCTCTGGCTAAAAATATTAGTCAACCACATTCCACTAGCCCTGTGCTTGGCTGGTTTGGCTGTGTAACCATGACAATGAATTCTAGGCTCTGCAAACATGAACTGCTCTCCAAAATGAGCCAAGAGCAGTCCTGAAAGAACCGCCAACAATTTTCCACGCTCAAAGGGGCTGGTTTTGAGTCTGGGAGGGCACATCCAGAGATTAAAGACTAAGAGCCACTGGGCAAAGGCCTTTTGAGACAGTTCTCACAACGCCCAGGCTGTAAATAACACAAGAGGAATGAAGAGTACCTGGAGCGTTCAGACCCGCCTCGCACAGGGACCCTCTAACCAAGCTGGGACAAACAGCGCGGCTCCCTGGGCCCTCAGGAGCGCAAGCAGGGGTGGGGAGTCCGTGAGAAAGCGACACTGAAAACCACAAGTCAGAGCTACAGGGCTGAGCCCTCCCGCATCCCTGCGAGGGGACACTAGGCCACGTGTCTCAGGCCCTTAGGGCCAGGCCTGGACAGGCAGCAGCACAGGGTTGGCACTTACCTGAGCGGGGGACACGGCAGGGGTGACAGTCCCAGAACCTGAGTACCCTGGATAGCTTGGCACTGGCTGCTGCCCAGGAGGTGGCACTGGTGACTGTCCAGGGTAGGTCATGGGCGGCTGTCCAGGGTAGGCCCCTGGGGGCTGCTGTCCAGGGGGCAACATGGGCTGGCCTGGCACAGGGGCCCCTGGGTATGGCGGATATGAAGGCATCCCGGAGGGTGGGTTTCCTCCAGGGGGCGGGTACATTCCATACGAAGGAACAGGCTGCTGGGCGGGAGGGGGCTGCCCGAAACCCCCCGGGGGAACTGGGGGGTAACCACCCCCAGGGGCCCCCGGGTACAGGTTTGGCACGTTGGCTCCTCCAAATGTCCCGGACATGTTGGCTGCCTGAAAGTCCACAAAGCAGAGCCTTAGACTAACAGCCCTGGAGAGGTAAGGCCACACTCCATCGTCTGTCTGCCCTTCCCCACCCTGAGCCTGCAGCGGGCGCCCCGGAGCCACACTCGGCTCAAGCTGACTCCGAGCACCACCAGCCTCTCAGCAGGCCCACCGAGCCCACCCACCTGTCCCACATGCCCTCCGCCTGCACCACTGACCCCTTAACCTGCCTGTGCACCACAGCAGCCACACTCGCTTTAACACAACACCACTGTCTCCCCCCAGTGGATGGTAGGCACTCCTAGGCTGGGGTTTTCTATCCCCAGCACCTACAATGGGCCTGGTGCAAATTAGACTATGTAGTGTTTGCACTGTTTACACTGCGCATACGTTTATCTTTAGATTATAAAATACACCATTTTATAAGCAAATCAAAAGTAGCACGCCTGCCTGTGTTACCTGCCCCCAGGCCCAACCAGGACAGTCATCCACATGTACAAACACAGACAACACACACCTGCATCAGTCACACGTGCGTGACACACACACACCCCCTCACCCCCCTCCCGTCCCTATGCTGAGCGCATACAGAAGGTGCACAATGCATATTCCTCACCCCGACCCAATCCCTCAGCGCTGAAAGGAACCTGGAAGACCACACAGCCCAACACACTCCCCCACCCCTCACTTTACCGTCAAGAAAAACGAGACGCACAGAGGGACAGTGAACTGGTGGGAGCCTTGATGGAAACCCTTCTGTCCTAAGATATGGTTCGACACCCTCCGTGCCCTCGGGTAACACACACCCCTCTGACACCATGGAAGCCCGCGGCCTTTCTCCCTCTGGTCCCACGAGAGTGGCCCCCAGGGCAGCCCAGTGGGCAGGCTGGACTCACCACTCCTGAGAGGTAGTCCTGGTTGAACTGCCCTGCATAGTTGGCCACATTATCCAGCCCAATGGGAGGCATGGTGGGTGGCGGGTAGCCAGCACCTCCCCAGGCACCGCCACCTGAAAGCAACACCCAGTCCATCAGCCCCCCGATCACCCACCAAGAGGACAAGGCAGAGACATCAAGCTCCCGGGTCAGAGAGGAGGCCAAGCAGGGCCTTGGGCCGTCCTACAGGCAACAATGAAAACACTCAGGCAACAGAGTCTAGCCTGATCCTGCTGCCAGAGAAGAGAATAAATAAGGAACCTTCCCCACTTTTCAGGGAGGAAGGACCACTCAGCAAACACTCCCAAGACTCTCTGTGGGCTATTAAGGCAGGAGGGCCAAGGGCAGACCTGCTCTCCTGGGCTCACCACCATGGACCAGGAGGACAGACAGGTCACTCAGGGAGGCTGTGCCGCGCCCAGCAGAGTGCGGAGCTCAGGGAGCACTCAGTGCAGAGTGACGGAAAAGCACAGCGAGCGGGGTGGGCTGTCCCGCTGATTTGGTTGTATGCTGTCACCACACGTCTGTAGGAGGCAGGGAGAAGCAGGATGACAGGACAGAGGCAGACAGGGCTTGGCTGTCAGGAGGACAGTTGGGGAACAGCAGTAAGAAGTCCCAGCTCTGACACCAGCAGGACCGGGGCATGTGCCCTGAGCGAGCACTCAGCCATCCTGGCTCAGCTTCCTCGTGTGAAGTGGGGATAACTGGTGATGGCCTCGACTGCTATAAGGAGGATTAAGAGAGTTACTGCCAGTCAGGGCTTAGCTGGGAGCCCGGTGAGTGTTCATGTGACAGCCCTCACCGTAGCCCTCACAAGTAGCACAGCAGCTAGCATCATGGCTGGCCCATCAGAAACAGCCCTGTCCATGGCATCGAAAAGGCCCTGGGGGCCTCCAGCGTAGCTTTCCAGCTCCGGGACACCTAGGACAGAGCTCCCCAGAGTCACTTGCCAGTTCCCACTCTTCCTGCTCAGGTGCCGACAGAGGTGGAAGTGCTACTGGCCCACAGCAGCAGCTGCAGCAGCAGCATCTGACCTTCAGCGACCACCTCCCCGTCCTGCGCGCAGGGGCCCTGCTGCTGGGAACCACGAACCGTGCGCATAGGGCAGGAGGAGCGACAGGGCAAGTGCCACCGCGCAGTGCTCCAGAGGACCCTGTGCCAGAGCCTCTACCCGGCTATCGCGGCCCTGTCTGGGCCAGCCCCGTGATGGAGACGCTTGAATTCATTTGCAAAGGAGAAAACTGAGTCTCAGAGAATGGAACATGTTCGTCTGTTCCTATCAGCTAATAAAGCAAGAGACTGGGGCCTGGCCTCACCCTGGCTTTTCATAAGTGGCTTCAAACCCTGGCCTCACCTGGCCCCAGGACCCAAGCTCTTCTCCAGCCCCTTCCCATCTGGCTGCACTGTGCAGGTATGAAGGGAGCAAGGAAATGACTGGAAAACACCATCACTCCCCCACTCTCCATGCCTAGACCCTCTGAAGAGAGGGCAATCCCTCCCCCACAGGCCCCAGACCTTCTTACCTGGTGCACCTGGTGGGTAGCCACCTGCGGGCGGGGGGTAGCCTGGGTAGCTCATGGCTAGATCTGAAAGGAAAGAGTAAAGTGTGCTCAGGCTCGTTGGAGAACAGTGACACCCACAAGCCAGCCCCAGGAGGAGGAGCTGCATCAGGCCTGACCTGGGGTGGGGCAACCCAGCTCACCCTTTACCCACCAGGCCCCTGCCAGAAACAGCAATCGGGGCATTACAGGATTCGCCACCCACTAGCTGGTGAGTTACCTTGTACACCCCTTTCACCCAGGCTCCACTCCCACCTGTGCTGACAGGGATGCTGCACGTGTGACGCTGTTCTCCCATCTCATTCTCAGGGGGCCAGGTCTATCTGCCTGGATTTCTTTGTTACCATCCATCCAGCACTGGGGAAAGCCCATGCTCCCATCTCCCTGCGCCCAACCTACAGACCCTGAGCAATCCACAGCGGGCTCCAAACTGGATCTGCCCCAAACTACACTTTTGTTCTCCAGCCTCTGGTTCACCCGCCAAGGGAATCCCTGGGTACGGGATGACCATCCCCAGAAGTAAGGAGAGCCCTCAGGAGGGCTCATCTGATCAAGCGAGGCAGTACCATCCTGTCCCTACAGATGGAGCTCAGAAAGGGCAAGAGTCTTGCAGGTCGGCAGTGAGGGAAGGAGACAGGCCCAGAACCTAGAATTCTTGGTGATGGTGGGACACCTGCCCTCACAAACCCCTCTCTGCACAGATCCTTCTGCCATGTCTCACACCAGCGGAGCTGCCCGGAGGGACACGAGCTGCTGTGATATTACAGTCTCAGACCATCAGGAAACCTGCTTACTCTTGCCAATCAGTGGCTATTACAATTTAAGAGGCACCCAAGGACCAGTGAAAGCGAGGAAACCTGTAGGCTTCCTTAACAATCACACCTGCTGAGCCCAGGTGAGCAGCTCCTCCTTGCACGCCCAGCCCCAAGCTAGTTCTCAAACTGCAGTGTGTGTCAGAACCCACCTGGAGAGCTTGTTAAAACACACTGCTGGGCTCCATCCGCAGGGTTTGAGTCAGTAGAGCCAGAATTCGTATTTCTAACTAGTTCCCAGGTGATGTTACTGGTCCAGGAACTCTGAGAAACACCCCTCTAGACACCATTGCTACTGCTGAGTCACTTCAGTCGTGTCCAACTCTGTGCGACCCCATAGACAGCAGCCCACCAGGCTCCCCCGTTCCTGGGATTCTCTAGGCAAGAACACTGGAGTGGGTTGCCATTTCCTTCTCCAATGCATGAAAGTGAAAAGTGAAAGGGAAGTCGCTCAGTAGTGTCCGACTCCTAGTGACCCCATGGACTGCAGCCTACCAGGCTACTCTGTCATGGGATTTGCCAGGCAAGAGTAATGGAGTGGGTTGCCATTGCCTTCGCCCCCAGACACCATTATCCACCTACAAAATTCTGGGCCGCCCTTCCCGGCTGCACTGGAGAACTGCGCACGCTGTTTAAGGAAGATGAAGGGCTTCCTTAAGGTGCCACTGGTCCCCACGAGTCTGGTTCTCAGCCCTCTGGGCTTGGTAATTTATTTGGGTCAGTGGGTCCACGGGTGACTGCAATGGGAGGCCAGATGGTGGCCTAGTGACCTTGCAGAGAGCAAGAATCGGCGACCCGTGGTGTGGGCCAAAGACCTCCTCCCAAGCACGCTGCAATGTGGCGACTAAGGTCCCCAGTGCGCTGCTTTCAGTCTGACCCCTGTGCCAGAACCCTGAGGCCTCGCTGGTGAGGCAACACCCTGGGGATCTGAACTGATGGATGGACCAGGAACCTCCTCGTGGAATAAAGAGGAGCCACCCGTCTGAAAACCAGAGGAGCTGCAGTCCTGTTCGTGACACCTTTCTCCCTGGAGACCACCTCCCAGAGGAATGAGCCTGGCGGCCTCACCCACAGCACGATGGGAAAACAAAACGGAGGAGCAGGATACTGCCCTGTTCCCCACATCAAAGTAAAATGTCAGCCAGACCTAAGCTTCAGACTTCAGAAGTAGCCCTTATCCCCAAAGATAAAATTAAGCTTCTGTGTAAGACCGAAATAAGGAAAATAACATAAAGACAAGAGAAAAGACAAACTCAGGAAAAACGTTTTATGGTAAGAAAAAGACCAATAACCTTTAGAGAAACTCAAATGATGCAAACTACGACAGAAAAGGAACACTAGATGTTCACGCTCACTAACATGGTGAGGCTCGCCGAGTAAAAACAGAGATGTTGAAATTAAAAATGACACAGTCTTTGACTCAGAAACTCTACTGGAAACCTATTTCCCAGATGCACTTAACTGTGACATTTACTATGACAACAAGAAGGAATCCCTAAATACCCACCTGCAAGAGGCTGGTTAAATAAATCACAACGGATCCATACAAGGGATACTCTGTATATTACATTCGTGTATCTATATATTATATTATACACTTCAGAATTAGCCAGCTCTATGAGTGGCGATTTGAAATGATCGCCATTATTAATCAAGGTGTAGTACTGTGTGTACGCTAACTTTAAAAAAAGAAAATGTACAAATTTAGCGCTGAACACACACACACACACCCTACAATCCCTGGAATGTTAAACAAGAAACTGGGTAACACTGATTGCCTCTGGAGGGGAAAACTGGAATAGAAATGAAATTCACTGTTTATATTTGCATTTCTTGCCACATGCATGTGTGCCTATTAAAAAAACAACTTTAAAAAAGACCCAATTCAGGTAGGGCTTTCTGAGCTCACTTGAGGTTGTGGCTGTTCTTCCAAGATTTGAATAACTCACACAGGGTCCATTCAGTGCAAGGCAGCCCGGCTCTGAGCCTGGGCTTAGGATTATTACATAAATACACCACGGAACTTGGACCTGGAAGGACTGCTAGGGTTCCTGCCTGGGGCCGGGCCGCAGGCCAGCCCCAGCCACTCACAGGGAGATGGTGCTCATTCCCAGAGCTCCGCCCTGGAGGGTCCCACAGGCCGGGTCTAATCCCACATCCAAGGAACAGTGCTTCCTCCCGTGCCCCCTGGCTTCCCCTCTCCCCAAAAGCCCACCTCCAGTCTTCCCCTCTTCTGAAAGAACAGTCTCATTTGCTTCCCACCATTTGCTGCCTGAGGCAGTTCCACGCCTGTGGCCCACTCCCTTCTCGTTCACAGAGCTCCCTGGGAAGCAAAGGCTCCAGGTATGGTGTGGAGAGCCCACGGCAGTAGCTCCCCAGCCTCCCTGCACTGGTAACACTTGCATGTTCTGGACAATGGAGACAGGGTGCTGACTCCTGTTGAATTTCCCCCCCATTCTACCTGTTGCTCCAGCCTACAAGATCTCCTGCAACCCGGGCCGGTATCAGGCATCTTAGCACTCTCTCTCAGCTTTCTTTTATATTCACTGGTTGGGAAAAAACGGCATTTGCGTTCTTCCCAGTGAGTGACACTGAAAAGGCGCTCCTACACTGTCGCCGCCAACCCCTCCCCACCCAGGACCACTCAATCAGTTACTGGACCACCTAACTCTACCACAGCCCGATCTACACCTGTTTCCTCATCTAGTTCACGACAGCAGGAAGAGGGCCTCTGTCAAATAAGGATGTAACACATCTCTCCCCATCTCCCGCCCGCCTACAGCGCTCCAGTTTATCTGTCTAGGAACCTCCATGAGAAAAGCAAAGGCAGCCAGAGAGCCCGGGTCGAGACCTTCGGGGGCCCAATCCTCATTCCCAGTGCCCTGACTCGCCCCTTCCCAACGACGACATGTCCTAGATCAGCAGGCAACTCTTAAGACTCCCAACATCTACAGTCTTCCCCTCACCTTTTAAAAATAATTTTACTTATTTATTTTTGGTCGTTGGGCTTTTGTTGCCGCGCAGGCTTTTCTCCAGTCGTGGCCAGCGGAAGCTACTCTCCAGCTGCAGTGTGTGGGCTTCTTGTTGCACTGGCTTCTCTCGTTGTGGAGCACGGGCTGCAGGGCGCTCGGGCTTCAACAGCTGCACACGTGGGCTTAGCAGTCAGCAGCTTCCAGGCTCCAGAGCATAGGCTCAATAGCTGTGGTGCATGGGCTTTGTTGCTCCAAGGCATGTGGGATCCTCCAGGATTAGGGATTCCACCCATGTCTCTTGACTGGCAGGTGGATTCTTTACTACTGAGCCACCAGGGAAGCCCCCCTCTTTTTGTGACAATTAGGAAATTTTTATGGCCCAGGCTTTACATACTCTAGCCTCCACTTTTTCTCAAGAGGCCACCAGCAGGGTCCACTGCCCTTGGCAAAGTTAGTCTAGCACCCGGGGTACCATATGCAACTCAGAGGGGAGTTTGGGCAGGGCATAGTGGGGTGGGGGAGCCCTCACCTTCCCCTCCACTCTGTCCAACCCTCACTCTGCACAACAGAAGGTAATACAGTGATTACAATCCTGCAGATCTGCTTTCTCTTGGGAACTACAAATATCACACCTTCCATGCTGACCAATGCCTTCCTCCTACTTCTGCCCTTTAACAAAGAAAAAAGGTGCCTGAGTGGGATGCTTCACAGAGTGGACAGGCCGGGATTCTGACAGGCCAGGCACATCCCTGTTCTGTGCCGGCTCTCATCAGGGCACTCTGTCTTGGGACTCATTGGAGAGGGCCTCCAGGTGCCACAGGCAGCTGGCCTCTTCCGGGACTAATCCAGTTCCTAGACACCAGCCTCTGGGGAACTTTCAGCCTCAAGTACTGCCTCTCAAGATGGAGCACAAATACCACCCTTCCCTTCCTTCCTCACTGGGACCATCTACCTGCAGCTGTGCACCCAATTTCATCCAGCTGTGGCCCTCTCTGGCTAAACTAGGGCTTCTCATGCTTCAGGCTGCAAAACAATCACCTGCTGGACTGTTTTAACCCAGACTGTCAGGTTCTGGCCCCACAGTCTCTGCAGGGTGGGTTTGGGAACTGGCCCCAAAATGCTGATGCTGCTTGACTCTGGACCAGTTTCTGTAGCACTGCTTCCTCATGCATGAGAATCACCTGGACAGCTTGCTAAAAATGCCTAGGCCTTGGCCCCAGTCATTCTGGGCACTTCAATCTCGGATGGTCCTGGGAATGTGGAATATAAACAAGCACCCTATCCCCATCTCCAGGGATTCTGACGTAATTGATTCTGCAGTCCACAATCTAGGAAACGCTTTTTTCTTTAAGGTACTTGGACACTTTCTAGTTTATTCTATCTAGTCTTTATTCCCAGCAGTAAGTAAACTCTGAGGATAAACAGCAAGATCTGAGCATCCCAGGGTCCCTTGAGACCAAGCCTCAGCTTACTTGGTGAATGTTGAAAGCAAACAGCAGGTACACAGGGGGCTTCTCCGGGCCTATAAAGTGGCTTGTTCCCTAAAACTGTGTACATGTACACAAGAATACCATTACATTTCAAGGATTCCACAAGAGTAGGCACCCGGAGTCCTCAAACACAGCAATCTAGAAACACTGTATTGGGAGAAGAGGCAAAATAACCCAGAACGAGAGGTATCTCACTACCCTGACCTAGTCATCATTCCCCCACCTCAAGAGTGAGAGATGGAGACATATGTTAGGAAAAAGGATGGTGGCAGGGCCATGCATGCCTGGCACAAGGATCATGCAGTGTCCTCCCCAGAGGGCCAGGGTTGCAGCAGGCTAACACTGAGCGGAGGCAGAAACCTGGAGCTCTTTCTGGTCCAGAAGTCACATGCTGTGAGACCTCCCGCCCAATGCCCAGCAGCAAACCAACAGGGCCTGGACTAGAGCGCATGCTTTGTTGGGATGACCCCTTCCCAGTCTCGGGGCTAGAGTATTTATTTGTGTGTTAGTTCATTAATGTTAAATCTTCAATCTGTTTTTATGCAAAAACTTAAATGTAGAGCTTACACCATACAGTCCAGATGATCCCTGCTGGTTTCTTTTTAAAAATCAAAGGAAGAGAAGACAAACCACAGAATGGGAGGAAACGTTTAAAAAGACACATTTGATAAAGGACTGTTATCCAAAACATAAAAACAATTCTTAAAAACTCAACAGTATGTATATCTGAAACTAACACAACATTGTAAATCAACTATACTTCAAGTTTTTTTAAAAAGTAAGAAAACTCAATTAAAAAATGGGCAAAAGATCTGAACAGATACAATCCCCAAAAATACATAATCATGGCAAAAAAAAAAAAAAACCCATACGAAAAAGAGGCTCAACATCATACAGCCTTAGGGAATTACAAATTAAAAAAACAATGAAATACTACCACACACCTATTTGGATGGCCTAAATGCAAAACACCGATGACACCGAATGCTGATGAGAGTGTGAAGCAACAGAAACTCCTTCACTGCCGCTGGAAATGCAAAATGGTACAGCCACTTTGGAAGGCACTTTGGCAGTTTCTTACAAGCTAAACGTACTCTCGGCTTACGGTCTAGCAATAGCACTCCATGCTATTCACCCAAGGGGGCTGAAAATATATGTGCACACAAAAGCCTGTACATGGATATTCGCAGCCGCTTTCTTCATAACCGCCAAAACTTGGAAGCAACCAAAATGCCTTCAGAAGGTGAACGGATAAACGGTGGTACATCCAGACCATGGAATATTATTCAGCAGTAAAAGAAATGAGCTGTCAAGCCATGAAGAGACAAGGAGGAACCTTAAATGCATATTACTAAGAGAAAAAAAGCCAGCCTGAAACGGTTATGTCCTGCACAATTCCAATCGTACATTATTCTGAAAGAAGTAAAACTATGGAGAAGTTAAAAAATCAGTGATTACCAGGAGTTAGTGAAAGGAAGGCATGAACAGGCAGAGCACCAAGGATTTTTAAGACAGTTAAGCCATTCTGTATGGTACTAAAACAGTGGATATATTGTCAAAACCCACAGAATGTACAACACTAAGAGTGAATGCTAGCAATAAACCATGGACTTTGGGCGATAATGGTATGTCAATACAGGGTCATCAACTCTAACTCTGATATGAGATACTGATAGTGGGCGAGGTGATGCTGTGAGCCTAAAGCTGCTCTGTAAATTAAATTACATTTAGAAATTAGAAATAGGGCTTCCCTCGTGGCTCAGTGGTGAAGAATCCTATTGTTCCTCCTGCCAATGCAGAAGACATGGGTTGGGTCCCTGATCCGGGAAGATCCCACATGCGGTGGAACAACTAAACCTGAGTGCTACAGCTATTGAGCCTGTGCTCTAGAGCCCGGAAACTGCAGCCACGGAGCCACATGCCACAGCTGCTGAGGCCTGCGCGCTCTAGAGCCTGTGCTCCACACCCAAAGGAGACCACCGCGATGAGAAGCCCACGCACCGCAACCGCAGAGTAGCCTCCATTTGCCGAAGCCAGAGAAGAGTCCGGGTAGCAACAAAGACCCAGCACAGCCATAAATAAGTAAATAATTATTTAAAAAAAAATAAAACAAATATAAACACATTGTATGGAAATTCAAACAGAACAGAAAGGCACAAAGAGAAAAGCAAAATTCACTCTCCCCTCTAATCCCCTAACCAAAGGTCACCACTGAGCGGCTTCCAAAGTAAAATTCAATTTCACACACACACACAAAATGCCAATACACACATGTGTATATATAGTTTTTATATGTTCATATTTATAGAGAGAGATGTAGAATTTTTTAAAAACAAGAAAGAAATTTGTCTATCAACAGACTCTCGCTCCAGTTCAAAGCTAGGTTTGGGCAGGCTCTGGTGTAATTAGTCAACCACATGCCTCCCTGGCCTACTTCCTGTACCTGGCTGTTGGGAAGATGAACAGTTAGCCAGCCCTGAGCTGGTCTGAACAGCTCCTGACCACCACACACAGCTGGGAGGCAACGACCCAGAGCAGGGTGCACAAGGGGCCCAAAGCAAGACTAGTTACGGTAGTTCAGTTCAAAGAATCTCACGTGGAAAAGGGCCCCAACCAGTGACCTGGAGCTCGGCCCTCACCTCCGCACACCTTGGGTGTGACCGGTGGCTTCACCTCTCAGGGCTCTTCCTAGTCGGACTTTACAACTTCTGAAGGTGACGCCTCTTCAGGTTTTCACCCCAATCCTAGACTTAGAGGCTCCCAAAATATCTATACTGGAAAGAAATTTGCAGTTTCCAACAGTTTCCAACCACCTTGGTTTTGCAGCTAAAATATGCCAGGGACCCAGCTTACTCAAGTCACACACATATGGGAGACGGTCCAAGGCGGAACTCCACCTTCCTGAGAGAGAGCAGAGCCTCCCTGCCTTCCCGAAACAGGGCTGTGTTACAAAACCTGTGACCACTGCCACCTGGGCTGGGCTGGTTTGTTTGGTGGTCCCCATCGGTCTTGCCATTAATGACCTACTTTAAGATCTCTCTCTCCTCCAAGGGCAAAAGGAAGACAGTGCAGTAACTGCTTTGAACTGGGGTCAGCCAAGGTCACTCCTCATGGCCAGGAGGTTCCAGGAACCCTCAGGTGCCTCAGCTCACACCACAGGCCTCCACCCATACCTAGAGGGAGGAGGGGAGAGAAGCCTGGTACAGCCAAGCTCTACCGCACACATGCCCTCCAAGTTTCACTCAGATCTAGCCTGGTGCATCTCCAGCTCAGCCCAGCCAAGCAGAAACAGGGAGCATGATACAGAGCTCAGTGCTCCCTCAACTGCATTCCCCGACACCAACTTACGTCTCACGAGTGGGAATTTACCAGGTACCCACTTAAAAAAAGAGGCTAGCTGTCCAAAAACTTTGAAAACTGCTGCCTACTACATCCTCTTCCAGGAAAGTGCTCATTTTTGATAGCGGATTAAAGACTCTTGAGAAGTTCTCTATCAGATGCCTGCTTAACTTTACCCCTCAATTTCCCAAACTTACTAGACAACAATAATAGTTAACATTTATCAAATACTCATTATGTACTAGGCCCTCTGTTAAGTGCTAAATATGAAACTGAACTTTACAACAACTCCCTAAGACATATAACACTAAGATCATGATCTCTGTATTAGAGATAAGCAAACTGAGGTGTGGAGAGATTACACAGCTTGCCCAAGGTTATGGCTAGTAAATGAAGAGCCAGGATTCAAACCCAGGCAGCCAAGCCCCAAAGTTTAGGATTTCACCCCTACAGTGCACTTCCTCAAGGGCCCACCAGCCCCAGAAACTACTATTTCAAAGACTGAAACTTTAAAAACACCGGTTGATGACACAGAACAGAATCAGGAAGCAGGACCCTAGGCTTTACTGCGATCTCAGGTATTTCACTAAAGGCAGTCTAGGGTGGTGGGAGGAACATGAACTCTGACGCCAGGTGGCCCAAGTTCAAATCCCAGCTCTGCTGCACTGGGATGTGCGGTCTTGGGCAGGTTATTTAATACTCTGGGCCTCATTTTTCCACATCTGTAAAGTGCAGATAATAACAGCTTAATATCAAATATGTTCTCATTATATCATCGTGAAAGTGAAAGTTGCTCAGTCGTGTCTGACTCTTTGCGACCCCATGGACTATACAGACCCCATGGAATTCTTCAGGCCAGAATACTGGAGTGTGTAGCCGTTCTCCAGGGGGTCTTCCCAAACCAGGGATTGAACCCAGGTCTCCCGCATTGCAGGTGGATTCCTTACCAGCTGAGCCACCACGAAAGCCCAAGAATACTGGAGTAGGTAATCTATCCCTTCTCCAGTGGATATTCCTGACCCAGGAATCGAACAGGGTTTCCTGCATTACAGGCAGATTCTTTACCAGCTGAGCTACCAGGGAAGCCCCAAAAAAGTTCTAGTCACTCAGTCATGTCCGACTCTTTGCGACTCCCTATAGTCCACAGAATTCTCCAGGCCAGAATACTGGTGTGGGTAGCCGTTCCCTCCTCCAGATCTTTCCAACCCAGGGATCTAACCCAGGTCTCCTGCATGGCAGGCGGATTCTTTACCAGCTGAGCTACCAGGAAAGCCCTATATGTCATCTAACCTCTAACTATATCAGTTTCCCTAAAACAGCAGGTTAGATTAGAGGGTCCCAGAGGACCCTAGACCACTGGATAATACTCAGGATGAGAGATGTGGGGGCAGGGAGGGCATGCGGTGGAACACAAGAGCTTGGAGAGTCAGGACAGTGTGAAGGGCAGAGGGCGGGGGGGCGGCGTGGAGAGTAAAGTCTGCTGGTTCCTTCTCCACTCCAAGCCCAGCCCCTAGCAGCAGACCCTGGGTGGGGATGGCTGTATTGGATTTTCCAATCTCCCTCAGAAACCACCAACAGGAAACTGGCAATGTTTTCTTTCTATTCCTGCCTTAGGCCGAGGTGCCCAGGGGCTTGGTCCAAACTCCATGAAAAAAGCTGGGGGTGAGGGGCGTGGAGCCTCCCAGGTGATGCTAGTGCTAAGGAACCCATCTGCCAATGCAGGAGACATAAAAGAGGCAGGTTCGATCCCTGGGTCAGCAAGATCCCCTGGAGGAGGGCATGGCAACAAGGAGAATCCCATGGACAAAGGAACCTGGCAGGCTACAGTCCATAGGGCTGCAAAGAGTCGGACACGACTGAAGCGACTTAGCACACACGCATTCAGGCACACAGGGGCCAGGGGTGGAGGTGATGGAGGAGGAAGCACCTCTGAAAAGAACTTAAGAAGAAACCTGCCCCGGGAGGAGTGACTGGCAGAAGCAGAGCCTCAGTCTGCACAAAGCTTCAGCCCTACCAGTACCTAGAAGCCTGCTGCCTGTATGCCCACTCTGGGCTCGGCCCTGACAGAAACCATTTTTTCTGCTCTTAGGACCTTCCCAGACCATGTCCTGGGAACTGAGAAAGAGGGAGCGAGGCAGGAGCGGACGCCTCCACGGAAAGGCGCCTGCAGGCAGACACAGCCTCGCAGGCAGACACAGCCTCGCAGGCAGCCTCTCTGCCACCCTCTGCCCAGCACAGCCCTGGCCAACCTGCATCTCTTCAGTTCATGGCAAGGGCCCCCTTTGACAGATGCCCACACTAAACAGGCTTCTGGAAGCGCCAACACTTAGTCAAATGCCAACCCTGATTCAGGATTTCTGAGGAATGAAAAGTGGCCACAGAGGAAGCAGATGAATCCAGATATGGTGTCAATATCTGGCAGACATCCAGGCTGTGACAGGAGATCAGGCTGAGGTCCCTGGAGTCACCAAGGTTCTTCTGACGGACACAATTTTCTGTCACAAAGGCAGTGACAGAAAATCCCCCCCACCCCCACCAACTTAAGTCCAAGGTGTGGCAAGGACCTTATTAGGAAATTCCCCCTCCCCCAAAGGGAAACGGAGGTTTGTTTCTAACTGCCTCTGGGGCTGGGGAGGCAGGCCTGTATCTGTCAATTTCACCACTTCCGCATGCGGAAGCTGCTTGCAATTACACCGCCTGATCAGAATGGGCTCCTCAGGATCAGCTGATGATTTAACAAGCACAACTCTGAGAGTAAAGAAAGCCTCCTTGCTGTCCCCAACTTAGCTCTCAAGCCCCTCCATTTCCTGCAAAGTCCAACCCAAGAGTTGTTCCTCTAGAACCACCGGGGCCCACAGGGGTGCACCCTCCAAGTTCTGTGGAGGGTACTGTCTGCACAACAAAACCAGCAGCTCAGCTGGAAGGGAACTTGGGGAGTTCCTTCTCTGAATCCCTCCTTGGTCTTGGTGGGGAAAGGGAGGCTGGACAGCTCATGCAGGTCACGCAGCCTAAGCATCACCAACACTGGGTCTCGTAACATTCAACCCCAGGTCCTCCGCAGATTCTTGTACCACCTCCAACTACTCTCTCTTCCATCTGTGCACAACCCACACTCCCCTATCGAGCCACAAACATCACAGGACCGTCGTAAGAGACTTCTCAGCTCTGTCATGTGAACCTTACCCGTGGCCCACCAGCCCTGATGCCATCTTCTAACACTGCTGCTGGGCAACCGGGTGAAAGCATGGTCCAACGACAGCAGCTCTAACGCTTGCTGGCTGTGAGCTCAGCACGCGCCGCGACCTTGAGCCTTTCTCCTTAAAACCGGGGAAGGTACATTCATCTTACTATGCGGCCGTGAGGGTCTGATCCACTGATAGAGGCATATGAAGCTATCCACCATGTACTTATTAGCATACAGTAGGTGCTCAGTTAATCTTAACTTACTTCCTAAGAAGCAGTAGCTTGGTAGCTAGGGTCTAGGTCCTATCTTCACCATATGCTATGTGACATTTTCAGAACAACTTAACTTCTCTGAACTTCTATCTGCAGAAATATGACCTGCTGACCTACTTTGGTGTTACTGTAAATATGACCTGCCGACCTACTTTGGTGTTACTGTGAGGACTGAATGAAGTGAGAACAGGTAAGACTTGTAAAATAGGGACCGTTTTCTGTGCTCTGTCACCAATTCAGCCTGGGTTGTACCCTTCCAAGTGGCCAAAGAGCACAGGCTCTGAAGTCTGGAGACCCTTTCCCCCCAAAAGGGTCATCAAAGATCCTGAACAGACATCCCAACTTATGTAGTGTCTGCTAGGTGTCCAGCCCACACAGCGAGGGGAGTATCTAACCAATCGTTATGGTCTCAGATGGTTCAAGACAAAGCTGGGAAGGGAAAGAAAGGAGTGCTTTTCAAAGCCCATGATCAAGGCACCATGAAGTTTCTGGATTAGGTCTGTCAAAAATATGCCCAACAAAGAGTCAGCATCCTGACCCCCAGAATCTGTGACTATGTTGCCCTAAACGACAAAGGAGTTTGCAGATGTGATCAAGGCTACAAACCCTGAGATGGGGAACATACTGTAGATTATCCAGGCGGGCCTATGAGTCCTTTCCTAGCTATGGTAAGGATGAAAAGAAAGAGATGAGAAGCTTGAGAGGGATTCCATCCTCCCAGGAAGGGTGCCAGAAGTCAAAGGATGCAGATGGTCTCTAGAAGCTGGAAAAGACAAGGAAGTAGATCCTCCTCCAGAGCTTCCAAAAGAGACATAATCCTGCCAACAAACACCAGGAGACCCGTGAGACAAAACCGTACAACAGAAGGCAGTGCTAAAATGGGGCCGTCGCAGAGGCAAACAGGAGGGCAGCACCTCAAAAATTAAACACATGACCTAGCCATTCCACTCCATAAATGCACCCCAAAGAACTGAAAGCAGGACTCAAACACATTTGTCCACCAGTGTTCCCATGTTCACAGCAGTTGTTATTCACAACAGTCAACACGTGGAAATAACCCAAATGTCCATCAACAGATGAATGGATAAACGATATGTGCTGTATACATAACAAAAGAGTATTTTGCCTTAAAAAGGAAGGGAATTCTGACACATGCTAGAATATGGGTGAATCTTGAGGTTACTATGCTGAATGAAATAAACCAGTCACAAAAGATATTCTATGATTCTACTTATGTGAGGGGCTTCCCAGGTGGCACCAGCGGTAAAGACTCCACCTGCCAATGCAGGAGACGCAAGAGACACAGGTTCAATCCCTGGGTTGGGAAGACCCCCCCGGAGAAAGAAATGGCAACCCCTCCAGTATTCTTGCCTGGGAAATCCCACGGGCAGAGGAGACGGGAGGGCTACAGACCACCGGGTCACAGAGCTGGACACAACTGAAGAGACTGAGTCCTCATGCTCAACTGAAGCGAGGTAAGCAGAGTAGTCTGATTCAGAGACAAAGAGAAGCAGTGATGCCAGGAGCTGAGGGGAGAGTGGATTGGGGGTTAATGTTTAACGGGGAGAGAGTTTGTTCGGGAAAATGAAAAGTTTTGGAGACGGACGGTGGTGATGGTTGTACAATAACACGGTGCTGGAGATGACTCTTGAGAGTCCCTTGCACTGCAACTTTAAACCAGTCAACCCGAAAGGAAATCAACCCTGAATATTCACTGGAAGGACTATGGCTAAAGCTCCAATACTCCGGCCACCTAATGCAAAGAGCCGACTCACTGGAAAAGACTCTGATGCTGGGAAAGACTGAAGGCAGAAGGAAAAGGTCAAGACAGAGGATGAGATAGTCGGATGGCATCACCCACTCAGTGGACATGAATTGGAGCAAGATCTGGGAGACAGTGGAAGACAAAGAAGCCTGGTGTGCTGCAGTCTATGGGGTCTATGAAAGAGTCACAAAGAGTCAGACATGACTTAGTGACTGAACAACAACAACTTAAAACAACCAGACAGACAGCTAAAAATGGTTATTAAAAAAAAAAAAGGCACTGTGATATTAAGCCCCTAAATATGGATATTTTGCTACAGCAGCAATAGAAAGCAAGTTCATACAGAGACCACTACTTCTCTCCTTCCCTCCAGATCCTTCCATGGTATGCTCTTTGAAAAGGCTCCCTCTGTATAAGAGATCAGTGCACAGTTTGAACTCACTCAGCAGAAGATGCAATAAACCCCAAGACCACAAGAAAAACCATTCCACCAAGAAGGGAAGGCCCAGGTACATGCATCTCCTACATGTCTGGGAATAAGAACTCAGTCAATAAAGCTTTGCTTGCTTGTATTATCAGTCAATAGTCACCATGGTGAGACCTGGGGCTTGTGAGGAGGTTCTGTATGGCCAGCCAGACACACCCAGCCAGCAATGCAAATGCTCCTGGGAGGGAAAATGTGGGTAGTGTGATGCTTGGGTGGGTGTTGTAGGTGAACACACCCAACCAGCCGGGACCGAGCAACTGGAATACCAGAGCTCATTCAGCCTAGAGATGACTCAGTTCATTCCTGCCCACCCCACCTTGGCTCCTATTTCACAAATGCAGAAACTGACAACCAGAGAGGGGAAGTGACAGGGCGAGGTGACACAGCAAGACCCTCCCAGGGCTGGTTCAGGACCCTTCCACTCCTGCCTCCAAGCCAGGGCCCACTGTCCAAAAGGCAGGACCGCAACCAGTTGCTGACTTTTCACAGCATCTCTAGTTGGGGAGGCAAGGTTTTACGGAGCCTGAAGCCTATATAATTTTAGGGGCCCTTTTTAAGATGCCAGAAACAGGATGCTTTTTTTTGCAAATTCTACAAAACTATATGACTTAGTAAATTCACTGCGAGGGCCTCTCCCACAGCCTTGGAGAGACCACATGCAAATGACTAGGGTGTGGGGGTTGGGAGACTTCAACTAAGGACTGTATGCCCAGCAGGCTCCTCTGTCCACGGAATTCTCCAGGCAAGGATACTGGAATGGGTAGCCATTCCCTTCTCCAGGGGATCTTCCCTACCCAGGAATGGAATCAAGGTCTCCTGTACTGCAGGCAGATTCTTTACCGTCTGAGCCACCAGGGAAGCCCTACGTTTCATTAGTTTCACAATGATTTCACCTCTGGGCTCAAAGAGGCACCCAACGCTGGGGCCAGACTCCCCTGAGAACAGGTGTTAAAAAAACAGAGCTCTGGCCTACACTAGGCTTTCCCTCTAGCTGGAGCTGCTGCTGCTGCTAAGTCGCTTCAGTCGTGTCCGACTCAGTGTTACCCCATAGACGACAGCCCACCCAGCTCCCCCGTCCCTGGGATTCTCCAGGCAACCCACACTGGAGTGGGTTGCCATTTCCTTCTCCAATGAGTGAAAGTGAAAAGTGAAAGTGAAGTCACTCAGTCACATCTGACTCCTAGCAACCCCACAGACTGCAGCCTACAAGGCTCCTCCATCTATGGGATTTTCCAGGTGAGAGTACTGGAGAGGGGTGCCATTGCCTTCTCCTGTAGCTGATAGTCACAGGAAAACACTCACCAAGTGTTTAAGAGCCACTCCCAGGCAGAATGGAGATTAAGGTTGAGAATCAGGAAAGGGCTCTTTGGAAGCAGAAAGGATATGTGTTTAGGAAACCCACTTCTCTCTGATGGGCCCTGGCAAACCCAAGGCTCCCCTGGGCACCTCTCCCTCATCTGTGAAATGAGTGAGCCCGCAAGGGATGCATGATAGTCAACTTGTGCTGCCCAAGACCTGGGGCTCTTTGGAGGTTCTGTAGTTCACAAAGATTAATTTTGTTGTGGGGAGGAAAGGGGCGGGGCTGCAAAAGAGTCTCTCCAACTTAAATTTTGTTTTAAATGGAAAAAGAGGAGGCCTGGACACCAGGAGCCCACGTGGTGGCACACAGCTAGGGCTGCGGCAGCTGCTCCTTCATCCAGGGATGCCTGCCTCCGCTGCCCACTGTCCCCACAGGGCTGTCCCTGCAGGCACCCTGTATTCGTAATGAAAGGCACAGATGTTCACCCAGGGCCCTGCTAGGCCCACCTCACCTTCATATGCAAGTCAGTCACAGATCCTCTCACAACAAACTGGGGGAGAGGGATGGAGGACAAGTCAAAACATCAAAAGGCAGCAGAGAGTCCCTAGGGCTTCTACAGACCTGGGGCCTGTTCAAATGCCTTTGGAAAGGCCTGGTCCCTTCAACTCTCGAAGACCTGAGAGAGTACCTATTTCAGCTCCAAATAGCGGAGCACCCCACCCTGCCTAGAAGTCCCAGAAACCTCTCCTTCAAATAGCACTTCTCAAGGGCAGCTCTTCTAATGGTGACCGAGTCCCCAGCCAGCCTTGTTCAGCTAGAAAATGAAAAGAAATCCCCACCAGAGCCTACAGATCACAGTGGAGGACGTGATGCTCTTTTAGATCTCAGGTGGGCCTGACTGATGTGCAGGTGGAACCCTAAGACCTGCCAAGCAGCCCTGGGCTGTACCACGACAAGAAAATGGAAGGTCCCTGGAGGTCTCCATGTGATGGCAAGAAAGCAGGAAATGCATGTTCATAGCTCAGTCAAGCCAATACCTCAGCATTTTCCATCTTCAGAACTTCTGCTCAGTCATCTCTCTACCTAGCCTGTCCTCCTGTGTCCTTTACTCCTCTGTCTGCCCTCCTTAAACCTAAGTCAATTCTGGCTTTTCCTTTAAGCCAGATGGAGGCCCGCTTCTTTCAGGAAACCCACACTGATCTCTCCACCCACAACAATCACCTCTCTTTCTGGAACTTACCACCACTTGGCCTAAAATGTTTTCTACGTCCTCTATTGTTCTAATAATACTCCCCTCTTTCCAGTACCTAAGTCGCTTTAGTCATATCTGATTCTATGCGACCCTATGGACTGTAGCCCACCAGGCTCCTCTGTCCATGGGATTCTCCAGGCAAGAATACTGGAGTGGGCTGCCATTTCCTATTTGAGGAACACATATTACTTCATCATGTATCACCTCATTAACCTTCATTAACCAACCCTCATTAACCAACGATCCTACAAGATAGGTATTATCACCTCAAGAGGACTACGGCTCAGAGATGGTTCTTGACAAGCAAGGATCACACACCTGACGTGTGCCAGGGCCAGAATTATTTTTTCTAGGCCTCCCAGCGAGAGTCGGTGCCACGGCTGTAGGACAGGCCTCTTCTCTCCTCCTGCACCAGTTAGCACGGGCAGGGCACTGCGAGGTTCCTGACAGGACATCAGTGGGTCCTGATTATACCTCCTTCACACCCTGGTGGCACCTGTCCCAGTGACATCTTTGGTATGGAGGCTCCAGAATTCTGGGGGCAGAGAGAACTCATCTAAAACATTCTGTCTCTCCCTCCTACGACAAGGCCGGACCTTGAGTGACGTAAGAGGCGTCGAACATTCCTGACTCTGCCGGGGCACTGCCTCACCTCCGAGGTGTGGGTCATGAGGTCATCAAGCCCCGGAAGTGATCAAGGGAGCCCCAAGGCAGCACCCTACCAACCCAGACCATCCTTTCCCAAGCACTGAATAGAAAGCCCACAGAAGGTGCTGTTAAGACGTTCAACTCACCCCCACACACACCCATGAATCAAGAATAGCTGGAGCACACGTCAATCATTAGACAAGCAGTGCCTCCAACTCTGCCCCCACCCTGCCCCCCGCGAAGGCTGGCACCTGTGGTGGCCCCACCTGGAGGAGCTCCGGGTACAGCAAGCTAGGAGAGTGGCCACGGGCCAGTGTCCAGGCCTGACCAAGGGGCTGAATGTGAGCAAGCAGGCTCAGAAAGACACCGCTGGGAAATAAAGTCAGTTTCCAGCGTGCTAGCTTTGGGATTATACAGGAATCCTACAACATCAGAGCTGGAAGGGGCCTTCAGGAGACCCTTTGACTCCACTGGCTTATTTTACTTAGGTGGGAGCCAAGGCCTAGAGAGCAAAGCCTGCCTGGGCTCTCACCATTGGCTGGGGCGGGGCAAAGACTCATGTTTCTTGACCTCCAGGCCAATGCACCCAGGCCCAGGCTGGCTCCCCTCCACTCACGCTGCTGGGTTCTACTCCACCTTCCTGGGTTGGAGAATGGACTTGGAAATGTGAAGCCTATCCTGGGAAAGACAGAAAGAGAAGGTGACCCTGCTGCCTACAAATAAAGTCCCATGTCATCAAGTCACAGAGAAACTGTCCTCTGCCCAGGGAAGCCTCTGTGACACTGCTTCTCCCCAGGTTCTTGCCTATGAGTTAACAAGAGCAGAGAGCAGGCATTGGCAGCCACTTGTTTTGATCTTTCTGGGGTATCAGGAGCTGCACTGACCATCAGTCTAACTCAGCTCACGGTTCAAATGGCCTCTGTCCCCACGCTTTCCCAGAAATAAGTTACTAATGTGTCACACCTGGAGTTGAGGCAGGTCAGTCAGGAGAAGAAAGCACAGTTAAGATACTCTCTATCCCAAAGTTGGGTCTTGGAGGGACACCTGCCCCCACATCCCTAGGGCCTCTAAGGTGGTTCCACATGCAGAATGCATGGCTGCCAAATCCGACCACTGGGAATGGCCTGGAAGCAGTGATGACCCTCAGAGCATCAGCAAAGCAGGAGCCTGCTTAGTCACCAGCCCACTGGCTCAGCTGCTGCCCTCCTCTGCACTGCCTGCCGGCCTGCCACTGTCATGAGACCCCATTCTTATTTCCCAACCTGAGGAAGGCTGGCTTAGAAAATGGCAAAACCGACAAGCACAGTAGTGGTTTCAGACTGAGGACAGCAGTGGGTGGTGTTCCAGAAACTTCTGGTTGTCCCCCCTCAACCATCTGCCCATCTCACTTCCATAACAGAACACTTACCAGTAGCCTGGCACACGGCAGCCCCAAATTAGGACTACGCTTCCGAGCTTCCCTGGCAGCAAGGCAGGACTCTGTCAGGAAGTCAGCTGTCCTGGGCCAGCAGGTAAGGGAAGCCAGAGCAGCACTATGGTCCCCAGCCCAGCCGCATCAGCACAACCTGAGTGCCGTTAGAAAGGAAATTTCTCGGGCCTCACCACAGACCCCCTAAATCAGACCCTTTAGGGATGAGGCCCAGGAATCTGTGTTTTAACAAACCTTCCAGATTATTCATAAATGTGCTCAAGTTTGAGAACTAAAGCCCTGAAGAACGCCAGGAGCAACTGTGCCTAAGGAGTCTGGTGCCTGGACAACCTCACAGAACAGGCACTTATTAACTCTGGACTCCAATTTCTGGAGATACAGGGAGAGAGAAACTCCTCTTAAATCATGGCCAAACCTGAATCCTGATGCAGGTGGGTGAAGAAGAGGAACAATGAGAAACTCAACCAAGAAAGCAGAAAGTAGGAAAGAAACAACATCCAAGTGTAATAAATAATAAACAGACAACAAGAGGCAAGAAATACAATCAAGACTACCTGGCATGCAAACAGTCTGAATTCTCTACCAAAGACAGAAATGACCAAGTTCGGTTTGTTGTTATTATCAGTGCCTCCTGCCATCTCCCCTGAACCCCAGTCACGTGCTGATTACAAGAGAAACACTTTAAAGAAAAATTGAAAATTAAGGCAAAGACATATTAGGTGAGCACGGAGAAAAACCAGAAGTGGAAATATTAATATTAAAACCATGTTGAGAACTTTCCAATAACCCTGCCTCTGCAGACTGAGGGTTTTTTCCAGCCACTTCTCAGCCATTTGCCTTTATCTGGAAACACAGGACTTGGAAAACTACTCACTAGGATTTCATGGTACAACAAGGCTTAGGCCATTCTAGTTCCATGAAATAGTTTACATGACTTAAAACACAAGCACAGAAAAGATTGTAAAACTTGGGGCCCAAGCCTTAATAGCTGACATTTGGTCTTGGGACATTTTTGTGTACTATTTTGTCATATCCCTTGGGGAACAGAGAGTCTGTTTTGCTGCTGTAGATGAGGAAGGAAATATAACTGTGAGTGAGAGCCATCTACTTGGACCTATGGGATAGGGGAGGAACCAACCGCAAAGTCAGAGGTCCTCTCCTGGGTTTTGCGAACTGACCTCCTTTTATCCACCCCTCCTAAAACCTGGCTATCGTGGGGGCCACTGGGACAGACAAGAAGGGGGAGCTCACAGTCGTCATGAGTCTAAGAAGCAGGCAGAGCCTGATCACTGCCTACTCTGCATAAGCCTGAGTGGGAACTAAAGGGTGTGGCGTACCCCCTGCCTGACTGAGGCTTGCTTCCAAATTTCTGAGCCTTTTACTTACTGTCCTATAAAATGCATTTAATTACTAATTTCAGGACTACAAAGAAGGAATTCTCCCAGATTACTGACAATATATGCTCCTAAAATAGATAATATGGAATTTAAGGCCAAAGGTACAGAATAAGTAACGAATGACACAAGGTACAATCCACAAAAATGAGCTTGAAAAGCTGTATACACCAGACACGCACGCCAAATTCACAAATCCAGAGCAAATGTAAGTCGAGTTTCACTCAAAAAAAAAAGATTCAATAAGCAAGGATGCAGAGGGCACCCTCAAGATCACAGAAATATCTGATGTCTGTGTGCCACAGAGAATATGTGTCAGGAAAGTTCTTCAGGTTGATCATGTAGCTGGCCACAAAGAAAATCTTAATACAGTCCCACAAGAGATTCTGCCAAGCACCTTCCCGCAACAGAACTGTATCTGTATGCTCAGTTGCGTCAACCCATGGACTGTGGCCCGCCAGGCTACTCTGTCCATGGAATTTTCCAGGGAAGAATACTAGAGCAGGCTGCCATTTCATACAGGGAATCTTCCCGATCCAGGGATTAAACATGCATCTCTCGCATCTCCCTGCATTGGCAGCTGAGCCACCGAGGAAGCCAAGAGAACTAGCAGCCAACATTAAAATATGATCAGACTGCCCCAAAACTGCCGCAAAAATTAAAGATCCTGCCTTCTAAAAAGTCCTTGGATCAGAACTGATCTACAGAGTACTAGGAAGCAATGGAAAGATGAGCATTTCATATAAAGGCCCACTGGCTAGACTGGTACTCAGAAGAAAATGCTGAGCTCTACATAATTTTTAAATTAAAAAACTAAAAATAAATGAACCAATTTAGACATGAAAACTAGAGCAATGAAATAAGCAAAAAGTAAGAAGACATGAGTAGCAGTAAAGGTTGAAATTAATGACCAAAAAAGTAGAATTTTTTAAAAAATATTTACAAATAATTTCCAAATTATATAACATATTTTATGAGATATATACCTCCAGCATATCCAATTAGAATCCTATTCTTAGTATCTAATGAAGACATTCTATATCACAAGGCCTGTAATCTGTCCTTGATTTGGAAGACTTAATATTATAAAGTGTTAACTCTTCCTTATAAAGATTCCTACCGGTGGCTCAGTGGTAAAGAATTCGCCTGCAATGCAGGAGACCCAGGTTTGATCTCTGGGTCAGGAAGATCCCCTGGAGGAGGGCATGGCAATCCACTCCAGTATTCTTGTCTGAAGAATTCCATAGACAGAGGAGCCTAGCGGGCTACAGTCCATAGGGCTGCAAAGAGTGGGACACAACCGAAGCGACTGACCACGCACAGACTATTTACTCCAACACTGTTTCAAACTATAAAAACAGTCAATAGCCTCCATACCCAGCAATAAGGGAAAGGTTGAATAAATTAATTTACATCTGTACTACAAAACAGCCAGGGACGACCTAGGGTGGGTGGGGGTGGCCTCTGCTTTTGTGGTCACAGTACAGGGCTAGGCAAACAGTGGGTACTCACTAACTATGAGTTCAACAGCAACATCCTTGTCACAAGCTTCCTAAAATAGCCATGACCTTTTAGGTGAACACAGCAAGCTCAGTCGGCTGTCACCAGCCCCCTCACAGACACATCCTTTTCCTCAAGGATGCCATCCCCAGGCTTAGCCTCCACCTCCCTGTCATCAGCTCTGAGTTTCTCTTCGTCCCTCACTCACTGTCCTCCAAGCCAGTCTCTGCCCATGCTACAGGTGTAAGAGGCTCCAGGCACCTGACTTCCCTTCTCAATTCAGGAGTCATTCCACCCCCTTTTTCCTGCTAAGGCAGTGGCACCTTCAGGACCACAAGCCCCTGGAAGACTAGAACTCAAATCACAGAACCAGGAGTCAGCTACCTACCACCCACACACTCCAACCCCAGCTTCAAGATTCCTTGCAGCAACCCAAGATATCAACACTGCCATCGCCACCCCCTAACTGATCTCAAGCCCCTTTTGCAAACATCTTCTCACCAGATTCTGCAAACAACCATTTTGCAGGATACCCAGCACAGATGGGACCTCTGCCTCCTCACCCCTCCATTGCCCCCGTTACTTTCTCACATCAGGAGCAAAGTCAGCTGTGGTTTGAGTCACTATTCACGCCACACTGTCAAGATCCTCCCAAACCACCACATGACATCTGACCTTATTTCACGGGGTCCCGGGGTCAGGGTCAGTAGGCCTCCTGTGGTATGGTTTCAGCGTTATTAGAAAGCTCCGTTGAATTTCAACAACTGCTTTTAAAAATGCGAATTCCCAACAAAGACATTTCAGTTTCTCCATTTCTCCTAAGACCTTTCCTGTCTAGGTATCCCTCAGATTTCCTCATGTTCTACAGGCCATGGGCTCACAAGGTGCTGTTGAGAAAAATCCAGAGAAACCTGAATCCGTTCACTTGGCTGAGATTGTGAAATACACCTATACACAGAATCTTCCTCCAGTGCCCACCACGGGACAAGTGCTAGGAACTGCTCAAGGGGGAAAAGACAGCAGCTGAAAAGAGGGAGGAAAGAGCAGGAAAGACAGTGAGATCCAGAAAGGCCCTCGGTTCTCTGAAGATCCAGCACTCAGCACAGATTTGGTTTCTACATTCACCTCCTGCTCACACCAGTTTTTTTTGTTGTTGTTTTTTTTTTTTGCAGTGAATACCCAGGAAAATCCCACACTCACCTATTCTGGCTCAACTCTCATTCCTACCACCCCAAGCTACCCATCCTCCCCAAATCACATGGCCAAGGCATCACTAATCAATCGTAGCCTTCTAGGTGCCGCGATCCAGGACAAGCCCTGACAACAACCCTGGACCTGATAACATAAAGGAGTCCACGGGGACTTCCTCTTGACCTCTCTGCCAGTTCCTATGCCCACCTCTCAGTCTGAACTCAATTCCATCTCACTCTTCCCACTTTTTCTTTTTTTTGCCTATCCCAATTCAGCTTCCAAGGTCAAATATCCTTGGCCTGTCTCTTCACTTAGCTAACATCTGCTGAGTACCAACATCAGGCAAGGTCCTTTCTGGATGCTGTGAGACCAAGACACGAGTGAGAAACACCACCCACCCTCCAGACACAGAGGACAGGGCAGAGCGATGTTGGCTGTACAATCACTACTGCACGGCGAATACTGAGAAGCGATGTTAAAGGAGTGGAAGAGGGCTGTGTGGGCTGACCGCATGTCTTGCCCCTTCCTGCTCCAGGTACCTGGATGGCTCCTAGAAGGGCGATGAGTAACAGGCAGAACTGGGGGAAGGAGGGCAGAAGAGCATGAGCGAAGACAGAGGAACAGGTCAGGAGAAGAGCAATTCAACTAGGCTGACCTTCAGCTGCATGAAGGGAGTAATAAATATTATTATTACTGACTCTTACAGATGAATACTAATGTGTCAGGCCCTGCTGTAAGCTTTACGTCTATCTGGGACACAGGAGCATGGTCACCACCTATTCAGATCAGTGACTGAGCTGTATGGTTGTTAAGTATATTAATTTATTTAATGCTCACAACAACCCTGGGAGGTAGGTATTATTATTGTTGCTGTCGTCATTTAGTCGCTAAGTCGTGTTTGGCTCTTTGTGACCTCTTGGACTGCAGCCCGCCAGGCTCCTCCGTCCACGGGATTTCCAAGGCAAGAATACTGGAGTAGGTAGCCATTTCCTTCTCCCGGGGATCTTCCTGACCCAGGGATAGAACCTGCGTCTCCTGCACTGGAAGGCAGATTCTTTACCGCTGAGCCACCAGGGAAGCTCCAGGTATTATTATTACCCCCAAGTTAAAGATAAGGAAACAAAGGCACAGAGACCGGTAAGAGGCGAGATTTGGAAGAGATGCCCAAAGTAGTGTGCATCCCATGCTGGGGCAACATACAGCCCTGCAACCTCACCTGGTCTCTCCTGTCAGGGAGAACCTTGTGGCAAGGAGAGTGCCTTGTGCGGAGGGGCCCTGCTAACTCTCCTGGCATCCCCAACAACTGACTCAAACAAGGAAGGAACATAAGGAGAGCCAGTTGGGGGATGAGCAAGATAACACGCCCTGCCTGGACTCAGCCCGGCATTGCCCTCTAAGCCTTTGTTCCTGCTGTGGGAGTTGGGCAGAGGCTCACCCCTTGAAGGGTCACTCCAAGTCCAGGTCAAAGCAGCGGGGGAGCAAAGTGAAGGCAGAGAGGGAAGGCAGAGTGGTTGGCTACCAAAGATACCCTGGGGCTGTCCTAAAATACCCCATCGCCAAAGAAAGGTCGCTGATTTAGAGGGGAAGGGACAGAAATGTGAAAGGCAAACTGCTCCCAGCTTGGGCTGGAACTGTCTAGCTAAGCTTCTGCTCCCCAAAGTCTCAAATGGATGAACTGCACAACTTTCCGTTAAATCAACATACTCTTTATTTCTTAAAGCTTTTTCAGGGGGAAGAGAAGTCAAGAATCCCTCCCCGAAACTGTAGCTCAAGGCTGAGATGAAGGAACAGGCTGAGAAGGTAAATACACAGGTGAACACAGCACCAGGGGTGGATCCCGCATTCTCTCAAATAAAGTGCCTTATAAATCAACTCCAACAGCAGCAGCTCCCAGGAATTTCCGTCTTTCCAGTTCCGGAGGAAAGTTTCTGAAGGCAGCCAGCCCTCCTAGGTCTCCTCAACAGAAGCCTTTTCTGGAAGGATACACACACTGTCCAGAAGTCAGCGGGGTCAGGGAGGTCGTGGCCACCGCCATCCCCACACCAGCCAGCCGCCTTCTTGTCGCAGGTTAACGGGCTCCCAGGCCCTGAGCCCCGGACCCCAGCGGAGCAGCACAATCACGCGGCCCTGGCCACTGGGGCCCCGCCTGTGCACCGCCCACCCCACAAGGAGGGCCCCCAGCCGCTGACAGAGCTGGGCAGGAAGGCCGACGAAGCCCGTCCGGGACAGCCCGACACCCGCGCCTTTACCCCCATGCTGTGTAACCAGGAAGCCGCAGGGCCGGGCTGAAGGTGGCGCGGGGCAGACCGGGGCCTCCCGGCGGGGGTCGCGGCGCCCTGCCTCCGCCCCGTCCCGCGCCCGCCCCAAGCTGGAGCACCCTCAC
>NW_011494601.1:2485724-2486338 GCF_000754665.1 Bison bison bison
GGAGCACTCAGGGAACTCGCGACCCGCAGGCTCCTCAGCCGTCAGGGCGGGGCCGGAGGAGGAGCCCACTGGCCGGAAAACCCCGGGCCGAGGACCAACGTGCCCCGGGGCGGGGCCGCGTGCGCCACGAAGGGGCGGGGGCCGAGGTGGGCGGGGCCGGGGCGTGGTATGCACGCGGCCCCGCCCCCAGGTGAGAGTCGTTCTGGGCCAGCACACTACGGAATGTGTCGGCTAGTCTGGGAAGGAAGCCACAGGCCTTCCGCCGCGAGAGGTTACGGCAGGCGCCAGGAGGTCGGCGAAGAACCGGTTCGCCGCACCGCCTTCCTTGACCTGTCCTGCCCTGCGCCTCACTCCGGGGGAGGGGATTTCCCCAAGCCCCCTCCAGCTCAGTGTACCTTCCTTATTGACTCTGTACATTAAAAAGTGACACAACAGGATGGAAGTGGAGGTGGGGGAGAGAAGCTTTATGGTGCAGAAACTGCTGCTGCTGCTGCTGCTAAGTCGCTTCAGTCGTGTCCGACTCTGTGCGACCCCAGAGACGGCAGCCCACCAGGCTCCCCCGTCCCTGGGATTCTCCAGGCAAGAACACTGGAGTGGGTTGCCATTTCCTCCTC
>NW_011494601.1:2486438-2487735 GCF_000754665.1 Bison bison bison
AGTGAAAGTGAAGTCGCTCAGTCGTGTCTGACTCCTAGGGACCCCATGGACTGCAGCCCACCAGGCTCCTCTGTCCCTGGGATTTTCCAGGCAAGAGTATTGGAGTGGGGTGCCATTGCAGTCAACTATTAATATCTCAGCCGGCTGATCAAGGT
This sequence comes from Bison bison bison, assembly GCF_000754665.1. Taxonomy (NCBI): domain Eukaryota; kingdom Metazoa; phylum Chordata; class Mammalia; order Artiodactyla; family Bovidae; genus Bison; species Bison bison. The sequence goes on from NW_011494601.1 coordinate 2,486,594, forward strand.
CAACGTCAAGAATGATAGATCAACAGTGATAGTATGTACAGATTGTGGTCTTCTTTTCAAAAATGCATAATCCTAATCTAGTCGTGAGAAAAACACGATTAATCCTGGTTCAGGGATATTTTACAAAATACTTGACCAGTATTCCTCAAAATTGTCAAGGTCATCAAAACAAGGAAAGTCTGAGACACATTGGTACAGCCAAGAGAAGCCTGAGAAAATGTGAAAACTAAATGTAATCTGGTATCCTGGATAGGATCCTGGAAAAAGGACATTGAGTGAGTGAGTGAAGTCGCTCAGTCATGTCTGACTCTTTGCAACCCCATGGACTGTAGCCCACCAGGCTCCTCCATCCATGGAATTTTCTAGGCAAGAGTACTGGAGTGGGTTGCCATTTCATTCTCCAGGGGACCTTCCCGACCTGGGGGTTGAACCCGGATCTCCCTCATTGCAGGCATACCCTTTACCGTCTGAGTCACCAAGGACATTAGATAAATACTAAGAACAGTGAACTTCCAGTTGTTCAAGCTGGTTTTAAAAAAGGCAGAGGAACCAGAGATCAAATTACCAGCATCCTCTGGATCATTGAAAAAGCAAGAGAGTTCCAGTAAAACATCTATTTCTCCTTTATTGACTATGCCAAAGCCTTTGACTGTGTGGTCACAATAAACTGTGGAAAATTCTGAAAGAGATGGGAATACCAGACCACCTGACCTGCCTCTTGAGAAATCTGTATGCAGGTCAGGAAGCAACAGTTAGAACTGGACATGGAACAACAGACTGGTTCCAAATAGGAAAAGGAGTATGTCAAGGCTGTATATTGTCACCCTACTTATTTAACTTATACGCAGAGTACATCATGAGAAATGCTGGACTGGAAGGAGCACAAGCTGGAATCAAGATTGCCCGGAGAAATATCAATAAGCTCAGATATGCAGATGACACCACCCTTATGGTAGAAAGCGAAGAGGAACTAAAAAGCCTCTTGATGAAAGTGAAAGTGGAGAGTGAAAAAGTTGACTTAAAGCTCAACATTCAGAAGACGAAGATCATGGCATCCGGTCCCATCACTTCATGGGAAATAGATGGGGAAACAGTGGAAACAGTGTCAGACTTTATTTTGGGGGCCTCCAAAATCACTGCAG
>NW_011494601.1:2487835-2492703 GCF_000754665.1 Bison bison bison
TATGACCAACCTAGATAGCATATTCAAAAGCAGAGACATTACTTTGCCAACAAAGGTCCGTCTAGTCAAGGCTATGGTTTTTCCTGTGGTCGTGTATGGATGTGAGAGTTGGACTGCGAAGAAAGCTGAGTACCGAAGAATTGATGCTTTTGAACTGTGGTGTTGGAGAAGACTCTTGAGAGTCCCTTGGACTGCAAGGAGATCCAACCAGTCCATTCTGAAGGAGATCAGCCCTAGGATTTCTTTGGAAGGAATGATACTAAAGCTGAAACTCCACTACTTTGGCCACCTGATGTGAAGAGTTGACTCATTGGAAAAGACTCTGATGCTGAGAGGGATTGGCAGCAGGAGGAGAAGGGGAGGACAGAGGATGAGATGGCTGGATGGCATCACTGACTCGATGGACGTGAGTCTCAGTGAACTCTAGGAGTTGGTGATGGACAGGGAGGCCTGGCGTGCTGCGATTCATGGGGTCGCAAAGAGTCGGACACGACTGAGCGACTGAACTGAACTGAAGGACACCTGAATAAAGTATGGAGGTTAATTGATAATAATTCATCAATACTGGCTCATTCATTGTGGCAAAACACCATGCTAATAAAAGATGTTAATAGAAGAAACTGGAGTTTATGAGAACTCTATCTGAAATTTTTTGTAACAAACTGTTCTAGAAAATAAAGTTTATTTGTTGAAAAAAAAGATCATCTATATAATATATTAGTATGTTTATTGTACTTATTTTAAAATATAATGTATATTAAATATTATTTAAATGGCAACCCACTCCAGTATTCTTGCCTGGGAAATCTCTTGGACAGAGGAGCCTGGCCGGCTACAGTCCCGGGGGTCGCTAAGAGTCCGACAGGACTGAAGCGACTAAGCATCCATAATATAGTTTTAAAAAACAAATTCAGTCTTCATTCTCTCAGCCCACTTTCAGGCGTATCTTTCGTACAGCAGGTAGATGTACTGTTTACAAAACGCTGCTGCTGTGTTTTTCTGCAACGTGGATTTTTAGTCACTATATATTCGAGGGTCTTAGGTAGCAAGTGCACCGGGATCAACTTGGTTCTTCCCAACCGCTACACAATAGGAGCGGTTTTGCGCGTCATCATTCTTTGTTACTTAGCTCCTTACAAGGGACTTTTAGATTGTTGCCCATTTGGGGCCGTTAAAAACAAAGCTACTGGTTCGATTTGCATTTTAATAGCGAAGGAGCTGGACATGCCGAGGAGGATGCCAGGTCCGTGTGCTGCGCTCAGGGTCCCTGGTGCAGGCTTGGCCGCAGGAGCCCAGCTAAGACCCCTGGGTATCCATCCAGTCATCTTCCGCAGCCTCTCCAACACCCCCACTTCCCCCAAGGCGCGGCTCTTTTTTGGGACTGTACTGCATTTTTTGGAGATGATTGGGCGGGTGAGGGTGAAATGCAGGCCAATGGCTGGCGAGCGGCTCGAAGGAAACGCTCCCCGAAGCAGAAAAAGAGCAGAAAGGGTCAGAGGCACAAGGCGACTCTGGCAGGATTGTTGTTACTCTGATGGGGGCGCCTGCAGCGTTGTTAGTGCGGGCGCCCGCTTGAAGCGCCCAGCCGAACCCGCAGCTTTCCGGGGGCGGGGGCGGGGAGGGCTTATCTGTTGCATGGCTCTCTCTCTGGGCTGGGGGTTTTGTCTGGTAAGTTCACGTGGCACCGGTCCAGCCCAAAAGCCTGAACACCCAGCACCCCCGACCCGCGGTGTTCCCAGCTCCTGCTGCTGCTGCTGCTAAGTCGCTTCAGTCGTGTCCGACTCTGTGCGTCCCAGCTTCTAGGTAGTTGCAAAAGCGAGTTGTTTTTTGTTTTTTGGGTTTTTTTTTGGCTCATTTTTCTCCTGACTGAGCGAATGCTTTTAAATACGACGTTGATAGATAAGTAAAGTCATTTACCCTGGAATTCTTTCTTTGTGTAGCACAAACTTTTCTGCCTTATAACTGAGCCCCTGGAAGCCAGAATAGTTGCCGCTGGGTTTTGTGACTTGATAGGAACACCATGTGGGGAAAAGACTAGATTTGGTGTTCAAATACCCGGGTTCTAGTTTCCATTCTGACACTTGGAAGGGATGCGTTCTCCAAGCATTGGTTTTCTCACCTGTAAAATGTTCAAATTAATCTAAACAATATGTAAAGTAACCTCTACTTCATTCTTGCTCAGGGCTGATGCAACATCGAAGCAAGGGAAAGTAAGTGCCTTGTAAAACTGTCAGGTGCTGTAGACCTCTGAGTAGTACTGTATTAAATCTTTTTCACATTGATTCACTCAACTGACCATGGTTGAATACAGCCAAGGTGACCCAGCCAACATGACCAGCCCAGTACTAGGTGCCTCAGGAAGAGGCACAAAAGAAAATCCCATTACTCTAAATACAGTTCTTCTTTAGTATATGTGCTGCCAAAGCAAGCACTAAATACAGTTCTTCTTTAATGGGAAAAAAATATTAAGTTGTAAATACCTCACACAATAGAGACTTGCAAAAAGGACCCCGGGGTAAATGAGCGGCAGGTGAGAGGCTGGGGTCCAGAAAGTCCGCTGATCAGTCTTGTCAGACTTTGCAAAGTGAAAGTGAAGGTCACTGAGTAGGTGCCAGACTCTCTGCGATCCCATGGATTATACAGTCCGTGGAATTCTCCAGGCTAGAATACTGGAGTGAGTAGCCTTTCCTTTCTCCAGGGAGTCTTCCCAACCCAGGGATCAAACCCAGGTCTCCCGCACTGCAGGTAGATTCTTTACCAATTAGGGAATCTTCTAATTTTTAAAATCATGTTAATCCTGTTTTTTTTTTAAGGATCTATTCCTTTTATTTCTGCTTTTATCTTGGTACTTTTGTTCCTTCTACTTTCTTTGTGCTTGCTCTAGTGTTCTTTATCTGGTTTCTAGAGTTGAATGTTAGAGTTATTTATTCTTAGAATCTTTTGTTGTTGTTTCCTCTTGGAAATGCCATACAATTATTTTTTACAAGATTTAAGAAATAGATCTGAGTATCTGCTTTTAATTGGTGAGTTTAACCAGCTTCTATGGATAATGACTACAGAAATACTGAGATTTATATCCACCCCTTTTATGTTGTTATATTTGTGTATGTGTGTGTGTGTGTGTGTACGTGTGTGTGTGTGTATGCGCTCAGGACTGATATAACAAATTGAAAAAATTCCATCCTGTTCAGTAAAATAGTTGTTGCCTTGAGATCTTACAGTACCCCACCCTTGACCTTCCCCTGGATCCAGCAACAAAAGAGGCATTAAGCCTTACAGGTGGCACATGATATGTTGAATATCACATGATATATACTTTCTCTTTGTTTCTTTTTTCTTTTTCTACCTTCCTTTGGATTGTTTGAATTCTTTCATTTAAACAGGGGATTGATACTAGAATTACAAATGTGTGAATCAATAACTGCTATATACCTTTACCAAAATATTCCTCCAAAAACTCACACTTATAATGTCAAAAAATGAACTAACCATCTTTCCCTCTCAATCTGCTTTCCCTCTGGGTTCTATATCTCCAGTGAGATACCACCTCTGTCAAGGCGTCCAGGCTAGAGCTCTGGCAGCTATTTGCTTTCCAATGGCACCCTACTCCAGCACTCTTGCCTGGAAAATCCCAGGGACAGAGGAGCCTGGTGGGCTGCAGTCCATGGGGTCGCTAGGAGTCAGACACGACTGAGCGACTTCACTTTCACTTTTCACTTTTCATGCATTGGAGAAGGAAATGGCAACCCACTCCAGTGTTCTTGCCTGGAGAATCCCAGGGGCGGGGGAGCGTGGTGGGCTGCCATCTCTAGACACTACTGAAGCGACTTAGCAGCTGCCAGAATCACCACCATGAAGTTGCAAGCCCCTGGTTTCCGTGGATTCCTCATAGGAGAGGCTTCACATGTTTTTACTTCGTAGTGTTTTACGTCGTTATCTGTTCTTGTAGGATTTGCAGAAGTAAGCAAGCTATTGTAGGGACGAACAGTTCAGATGGCAGGCTCTGCCTCTCCCTTTGCAGCAGCTTATACAGCTCTAATCTCTCTCAAAATGTCAATTGCCCCCAGGGGGAGAAAACCAGGAGAAGCCAGCTATTTCTCTCCACCCCACCCCCAGAGTCTCAGAAAGACTCAGCCCTTGAAAATGTAAGGTACATGTAAGACTGCTCACAGGGCTGCAGGGCATGGGTGAAAACTCTAGATCACTTTCTCTGTTTCCTTCAGGGAGATATGGGAAAAGGGAGACTTATTTGTCACATATGTTGAACTGTGGGGACTGCAGAATGGTACATGTAAGGCAATGAACTTGTTTTTGTTCTTGTTTTTGTTTTTTAATTGGAGGCTAATTACTTTACAATATTGTGGTGGTTTTTGCCATACATTCACATGAATCAGCCATAGGTGTACACGTGTTTCCATCCTGAACCCCCCTCCCACCTCCCTCCCCATCCCATCCCTCAGGGTCCTTCCAGTGCACCAGCCCTGAGCACCCTGTCTCATGCATCGAACCTGGACTGGCGATCTATTTCACATATGATAATATACATGTTTCAATGCTATTCTCTTAAATCATCCCACCCTCGCCTTCTCCTACAGAGTCCAAAAGACTGTTCTATACATCTGTGTCTCTTTTGCTATCTCGCATACAGGGTTATCATTCAGTTCAGTTCAGTTCAGTCGCTCAGTCGTGTCCGACTCTTTGCGACCCCATGAATCGCAGCACACCAGGCCTCCCTGTCCATCACCAACTCCCAGAGTTCACTCAGACTCACGTCCATCGAGTTAGTGATGCCATCCAGCCATCTCATCCTCTGTCGTCCCCTTCTCCTCCTGCCCCCAATCCCTCCCAGCATCAGAGTCTTTTCCAAT
>NW_011494601.1:2492996-2513785 GCF_000754665.1 Bison bison bison
AGGCCTTGACTAGACGAACCTTTGTTGGCAAAGTAAGGTCTCTGCTTTTGAATATGCTATCTAGGTTGGTCATAACTTTCCTTCCAAGGAGTAAGCGTCTTTTAATTTCATGGCTGCAGTCACCATCTGTAGTGATTTTGGAGCCCAGAAAAAATAAAGTCTGACACTGTTTCCACTGTTTCCCCATCTATTTCCCAAGAAATGATGGGACTGGATGCCATGATCTTCGTCTTCTGAATGTTGAGCTTTAAGCCAACTTTTTCACTCTCCACTTTCACTTTCATCAAGAGGCTTTTTAGTTCCTCTTCACTTTCTACCATAAGGGTGGTGTCATCTGCATATCTGAGCTTATTGATATTTCTCCTGGCAATCTTGATTCCAGCTTGTGCTCCTTCCAGTCCAGCATTTCTCATGAGGTACTCTGCATATAAGTTAAATAAACAGGGTGACAATATACAGCCTTGACATACTCCTTTTCCTATTTGGAACCAGTCTGTTGTTCCATGTCCAGTTCTAACTGTTGCTTCCTGCCCTGCATACAGATTTCTCAAGAGGCAGGTCAGGTGGTCTGGTATTCCCATCTCTTTCAGAATTTTCCACAGTTTATTGTGATCCACACAGTCAAAGGCTTTGGCATAGTCAATAAAGGAGAAATAGATGTTTTTCTGGAACTCTCTTGCTTTTTCCATGATCCAGCAGATGTTGATAATTTGATCTCTGGTTCCTCTGCCTTTTCTAAAACCAGCTTGATCATCAGGAAGTTCATTACCATCTTTCTAAATTCCATATATATGCCTTAGTATATACTGTATTGGTGTTTTTCTTTCTGGCTTACTTCAGTCTGTATAATAGTTTCCAGTTTCATCCACCTCATTAGAACTGATTCAAATGTATTATTTTTAATGGCTGAGTAATATTCCATTGCGTATATGTACCACAGCTTTCTTATCCATTCATCCGCTGATGGACATCTAGGTTGCTTCCATGTCCTGGCTATTATAAACAGTGTTGTGATGAACATTGGGGTACACGTGTCTCTTTCCATTCTGGTTTCCTCGGTGTGTATGCCCAGCAGTGGGATTGCTGGGTTGTATGGCAGTTCTATTTCCAGTTTTTTAAGGAATCTCCTCAGTGTTCTCCATAGTTCCTGTACTAGTTTGCATTCCCACCAACAGTATAAGAGGGTTCCTTTTTCTCCTCACCCTCTCCAGCATTTTTGTTTGTAGACTTTTGGATTGCAGCCATTCTGACCGGCGTGAGATGGTACTTCATTGTGGTTTTGATTTGCATTTCTCTGATAATGAGTGATGTTGAGCATCTTTTCATGTGTTTGTTAGCCATCTGTATGTCTTCTTTGGAGAAATATAAGGCAATGAATTTGAAAGAAGGAGGTAAGATACTGGGCTAAGCAAGGAATAAACAGAAATTTGCATATTGAATAATGGGACCTCAGACCCTGGGAAGTCAGCAATCTGATTTACCATCCACAAGCAGGGAACTGGAGGATTCATTTGTGCAGAAAATGAGCATCTCAGACAAACATCCTTCAGTGACTGATTATTTACTGTTTCCCTCAGTGCCAGCACTGATGGACGGTTAAACAGCCTGCAGCAAACTCCATTGGTCGACAAACCCTACTCCCAGGCAGAGATTCCAGGCAGTTCCCAAATGTAGATGTCCAGCCTAGGATCACCAGCTTGTGAGGAAGGCTCCAGATAGGGTGACCCACCATCCTGGTTTGCCAGGGACTGAGGGTTTTTCAGGACACTGGACATTCAGAGTCAGACTGGAAAAGTCTCTGGCAAACTAGGGTGAGTTGCTCCAATAAGTATGAGCAACATCTATCGGTTTGGCTTTGGTTTAATAATTTGCAAGCCTGACTTTCTCCATGCATGCATAGTCATCTGCTATAATTTATAGGGTCTTGAGACAAAGTCTGCCAAAAATTGGATTAAATGGTTTATGACTTTTGCTGATCCTTTCCCAGCCTCTGACACCATATGTAGCGAAAAATATGGTCTACATTATTTGTAATTTCCAGCCCAGTCAACTAAAGATGTGTCCTGGCTTCTTTTATTATTAACTTGATCTTCTTCTTTTTTAAAGATCTAAGTAGCTTTAGCACTTCCCAGGTGTCTCGGTGATAAAGAATCTGCCTGCCAATGCAGGAGACGCAGGAGAGGTGGATTTGGTCCCTGGATCAGGAAGATCCCTGGAGAAGGGAATGGAAACCCACTCCAGTGTTCTTGCCTGGAAAATCCCATGAAAAGAGGAGCCTGGTGGGATACAGTCCATGGGGTCGCAAAGAGACGGACAACTGAGCAACTGGGCACACAATCACAGTTAGCTTTATTCAGCAATTATGATTGGGCGGTAAATAGTCTAGTAAATTGACTAGATCATACTTAACTCGATCTTTAATCAACTGAAACCACTTTTGGCTGTTGAAACCACTGATGTTCCTGCTGGACTCAGTTGCAGCCCACCAGCCAGAGTCAGTTCTGCAGGGTCAGTGTCTGGATCAGGCAGGTAGTTAAATGTGGTCTTACCATGCCATCCTGCCCTGCTCTGGAAAGCAGAAAGCCCAGCAGTCTCTGGGATGTAAATTACCTGGTTTTCATGTCATGGACCAGGAATGGTCTTAACAGACAGTTGATACTACTAATTATCTCCGGAAACAAGGGCTACCAGTTCTGGATCTGAAATAATAATTATGATATTAATAGATAGCCTCCAACTTTAGGGAGATTTATAGAAAATAATTATAAATAGTAAGTTTATTTAGTTACTTTGGGAGGACATTCCACAACCAGTTTAACTAGCAGGATCTGTTGCTCAAAATGAAATGTGCTGCAGATTTTTGCACATGTTGCCAAACAGAGTAGATGGTTAGCAACCCGCTTTACCATTTTTCCAGGCTAATTTTTATTGCTGTCTCACTTTAGGATGTTGAACTGTGGGGCTTCAATTACCTCCATTACTTGTTGCACGGCTAGAGAACTCTCAAAATTCCTCCCAAAGCAAATCTTGGCTCTGCCGGCAAGGACTCCCTTGACGCACTTTGGAGGGGATGTGGGTTGGCCTTCTTTTAGGAACATGTACTTGTCGGCGCCTGAGTTTTCATAAGAGGACTGAATCAAAGTCCCAGCCCAGTTTATTATTAAGGCATGAGGCTCATTTCTTAACTGGCAATGGAAAGCACCACCATTCCAAGTAGAATCTAAAACCCACAGCCACAAAGGACTTTTCAAAAGCTTGGCTAGGTGAAATGCTGTTTGTGCCTATAAAGTATGTATTCTGTTCAATCTCTAGACATGTGTTCTTAAATATATCACCGATTCAGCCACAGCAGTAGAGTTCTGGTCTTTGACTAGAACTCATGGCTTCTTGGAGAAGTCCTTTCCATGCTTTCTGCTTTGGCTGGAGGCCTTTGACCTACACTCAGGAACATTATACATAATACAGTTTTGAACACTGATCCCCTATCTGTTGTTGGGATGTTGTTGAGGGCATCGCTTAGTGGAATCATTCACAGTGGCCGCTCCATGTGGACCTCTCGTAGAAGGGAATCTGCTCTTTGGTCTTACTATCTGGAATGGTTGATTTTTCTTAGCAAGCTGCAAATACTCTGAATCTTATACTGTGTCATCTTTCCCTCTATCAGGTGCTAGGTCACTAAAACAACCATGTGTACCTGTGTGCTAAGTCGCTTCAGTTGTGTCCAACTCTTTATGACTCTATGGAATCATAGCCCACCAGGCTCCTCTGTCCATGGGATTCTCCAGGCAAGAATACTGGGGCAGGTTGTCATGCCCTCCTCCAGGGGATCTTCCCAACCCAGGGGTTGAACCCAGTTCTCTTACATCTCCTGCATTGGCAGGCAGGTTCTTTACCACTAGCACCCCCTGGGAAGCCCAGAGAATAACTACGAGATCATACAAAGGAGACTCATCACTCAGGTTGAGCATGGAATCAGAGCATACAGGACTGGCAAGATGCTCTAGGGGACCGTACCTGCCATGTTAAGTGTCCAAGAATCCCCTGGAGGAGAGTTGGAGACAAACATAGGTTCCTCCAAACCAGTCCTATAGAGGTGCCTTCAGATCATCCCTCTTCCTTAGAGTGAGGTTTAGGGTCAGGTGTAGTAGGGCAATGGCAAGGGGAGAAAGACATAACTGGTCCTATATCCTTCTCCCTCATCAGATTTCTATCATGTAACACACAGGACATGATTGGAAACCGATGGGCACTGAATATGAAGTCAAGGACCATGTGCTTTCTGTTTGTTTCATCGTGGTCCCCGGGTCAAGGTGCATTCTTACCCCAAGTTCACATCTATTATATGAGCTGGGAAATAGTACACTGTAGAAGTTAAAAATGTGGGCTCTGAACTTCACAGTGCACATATATAATTTTTTTTCCAAGCCATTGTTGGTTTTTAAATTTTATTTTTGCTATCTTTTGCCATTAGAGATTGTTATTATATTATCTGTTTAGGGTAAAGTCTTCTGTGGGGGTGGCAGAGGATGAGATGGTTGGATGACATCACTGATTCAATGGACATGAATTTGAGCAAACTCCAGGAGATCCTCGAGGACAGAGGACCCTGGCGTACTATGGCTGTGGGGTGACAGAGTCGGGCACGCTTTAACAACTGAACAGCAACTTATGTATATGGGTATGAAATTCAGCCTATGTGTATAATCAAGTCTTTTAACAATTTTCTTTATACCTGTGCTCTTGTATGTTTAATAAAGACAGTCCTTACTAATTCCAACATTATGAAAAAAAAAAAAGGCTCTGGAGTCAGAGAGCTAACATCAAACCCTACCTCCACACTCACTAGCTAAGTGACCTTGGATAAGAAGCTCTCTTCATCTCTAAATGTATAGAACTGCTTACCAAACACAGTTACTACAGGAAATACATTATATAACCACTGTGAATCATCTAGCCCAGAGCTCGACATTGCAATGGATAGTTGCTATGAAGAAATACATCATGGTCACTTAGAGTTTGGGGCTTTGGAACTGGGTATACTGGGGGTTCAAATTCTAGCACTCCCTGGGCCAACTGTGAAACTTTGGGCAAGTTTCTAACTTCTTTAGATCTTTGCTTTTTTTTTTTTTCCATCTGTAAAATGGAGCTAATAGTACACATAAAACCCTTGCATGCCATTTGAAATGTGTGCTCTGTAAATGATGCTCTTAATTGCTCGTTATTTTACTGCTCCACCAGAGAGCATGCAGCTAAGCTAAGCAGGCCAGAGAGACCATGTAAGGGAGATTGTCCAGAGCTGCCAACCCTCTGTGGCAACAGGGAAACTGACCTCCATCCCCAACATATGGTAGTAACACATTGTTCTCTGTGTGCTCAGCAGGGAGCTGTGAGTTTTATATTTTTGTTATATCTGGGGCTAGATCAGATGGATCTTAATATTTTAAGGGCCACAGGTACACAAGTATCACTCCGGGTCCAATCAGGAGGCAGAAACCACATAGGGTTTAAGAAATGGAAGTTTGATATGAAGAGTATTACATACACTATGATCAAAGAGTAACTATAGGATGTAAAGTCTTCCCGGTGGAGCTAGCGGTAAAGAATCCACCTGCTGATGCAGGGTTCAATCCCTGGGTTGGGAAGATCCCCTGGAGGAGGAAATGGCAACCCACTCCAGTATTCCTGCTGGAAAATCCCATGGACAGAGGAGCCTAGTGGGCTACAGTCCCTGGGTCACAAAGAGACAATACTAAGGACACATCATAAATATCTAAAACGTAAGTGGACCCCTGTAGGGCTACTCTTCCTTCAGCTGAGAAAGAGGGCCCATGAAGGAGGTCCCTCCCCAGGCTGGGGATCAAACCTTGCTGGAGGAGGTGTCATGGCCCCACTGGAGGCAGAGAGATTAGCTGGTGCCTCGGCCAAAGCTAATTGGCATCTGCTGGACAAGCAGAAAGCAACCTGGTAGGTGGGTATGTGGACAGATAGAGGGAGTTGAGTGGCGGTGTAGGCAGGTGGCACAGAACATACAGTGTCTGTATTGGGAGGGTCATGGGAAAGTGATCACCAGGCCAGGCAGGACTGCAAAAGTCACTGGAGGCCCTTCTGGGCACATGGCTGGGGCAGAGCACCACAGGATGCCCTACGCCTGCCCAAACCAGCAAGAACTGCCCCTTCCTCCTGTGGTGTTCTCCCAGCACCCTCTCCTAAGAAAGCTTACGTTATAGCATTTATGCTCACTGTAGAGGAGAGTCGCCTGTGGGAATTCTGCCCATTATCACAGAGTAGGTATTGGTGAGTGAACTTGGAGTTGAGGAATAATACATGAATAACTAGCACAGACACCTTGGGGCATTTGAAGAAAGCTGGGAACATAATTAGTGTGGATCCATATGCTCATGCATGTGCTCATATATAGATAATTTCCTTTGCTTGTTGGGGTTGGGAGGGGATACTACTCCTAGGGTGTTCACAGACCTCAGGTGAAGAGCACTTGGAGGGGAAGTTATCCAAATGTAGGCTCCTCTATGGATCCAAGGCAACTACAGGAAAACCTCCACAAAGCACTGAACTTTTGCGGGGAGGTGGGGCATTCTGAATTATTTTTTAACTTGCAGATTTCCTGTCTGCGTATGTGAACTGAAAGTGCCTTCAGAGTAGATTTTGCCTTTGAGAAACTAACCTGGTCCCTTGAATTAGAAGCCAGAAAATCTGACCTAGCTGTGTGTTCCGGAGCACATCACCTTGGCTCTCTGAGCCTCAGTTTCCCCAAGCGAAAACTGGAACCTTAAGTCAGTCACTTTCCCTGCAACTGTTTTACACCAGCATTTTAAGCCTCCAAGGAGGGTTCCGATCCCAGAGTCAGGAAGATCCCCTGAAGAAGGAAATGGCAACGCACTCCAGTATCCTTGCCTGGAGAATCCCATGGACAGAGGAGCCTGGCGGGCTGCAGCCCATCAGGTCGCGAACAGTTGGGCAAGACCGAGCACACGCAGAGAGTAAAAGGTTAAAGTCCTTGTTGGATTTCCCTGTGCTCTTCCACCAGCGTGTCCCAAACTGCAGCTTCTGCAGATGCTCACTACATCTTTTCACCAAAGGAGTAGGAGGACGGTGCTTCAAACGGGAGCAATGGGCATTTCGGAGGCATTCCGGAGTTCGGAGATGGCAAAAGGACAACCAACTTTTCTCCCCTTATCCTTGGGATAGGACGTTAGGAGCCGGGAAAGCTCAATTCTGCCATCTGCTGGTCACCTTTTGTATAGCAGCACTCAAATATTCACAGTTTTATAGTGCTAGAACTAGAGAAGATGCTTGGATGGCATCACCGACTCAATGGACCTGAGTTTGAGCAAGCTCGGGGAGACGGTGAAGGACAGGGAAGCCTGGCGAGCTGCAATCCATGGGGTCAGAAAGAGTCGGGCACGACTGAGTGACTGAACAGCAACAAATTTAAACTCCCCTAAGGATCGGAGAGAGGAAGTGGCATTTACTGAGCACCTACTGTTTACAGGCGGCTTTCCAGGTGACTTAGTGGTAAAGAATCCTCCTGTCAATGCAGGAGACTTCCAGGAGACCTGGGTTTGATCCCTGGGTCGGGAAGATCCCCTGGAGAAGGAAATGGCAACCCACTCCAGTATTCTTGCTTGGAAAATTCCGTGAACAGAGGAGCCTGGTGGGCTACAGTCCATGGGGTCACAGAATCTGACACAGCTGAGCACAAAAGCATGCACTGTTTATAAGGGATCCACCCTCTTCAAGGGTGGTCTGAATGCAGATATAAGTTATCCTTGAACCTTGCCTGTAAGGGCTTCCCTGGTGGCTCAGTGGTAAAGAATCTGCCTGCAGAGCAGGAGATGCAGGAGAAGTGAGTTCAATCCATGGGTCGGAAAGATCCTCTGCAGGAAGGCATGGCAACCCGCTCCAGTATTCTTGCCAGGAAAATTCCATGGACAGAGGAGCTGGCGAGTTACAGTCTATAGAGTCACAAAGAGTCAGACATGACTGAAGAGACTGGGCATGCACGCTGCCTGTAAAGAGGGCATGGGTTCCAGAGAGCCAGGGCTGCTTCTCAATGGCTGTGTTCCCCAAGCACAGGCTTCGGCTGCTCTCAACTTCAGTTTTCTCATCAGGTGGATGAACGAAGGATTTGGAAGGACGGCCTTAAAAGATAAAAGAGGTTATTACAGGTGGGTACTGAGAAGGAAAGGAGGGCATCCTAGGCAGACCAAGATGAGGGTCTCAGAAGACACCCATGGAAAGCCTGACACGTGTCCTCTTCTTGTCCCCTTATTTGTGAAGCCAGTTAATCTCCAGATCTCTAGGTGTCTCACCTCCTGACGTCTGGTCAGGGGCAGGGACAGAGAGATTGGAAAGATTTCTTCAAGGAAGAATGAAACAAACACCTGTGTAGACTCCACCAACTTTAATAGGAGCCATATCATTGTCTTCGAAGTATCCTATTATATGAACATATTGCCATTTATTTACACATTCTACAGCATATGGACATTTGAATTGTTTCCAGTTTCTTGCTGCCTTGGACATTCATACACATAATTTCTGTCAAGTATATAATCAGGGAGTGGCATTGTTGGGTGGCAGACCATGTGCATTTTCAACTTTATAGATAATTACTATTTATCCCAAGAGGTTCCACCAGTCAAAACTCATGTTAAAAGTGCGTGTGTTCACGTGTGTGTGTGTGTGTGTGTGTGTAGGAGGGAAGGTATTCCTGTTCACCAGATTCACTGCAAGCACTTGATATTGTCAGTTTTTTTTAAGTTTTGCTACTTTGGTGGGGTGAGATGATGTCATTTCAATTTCCCTCCAAAGGTGACTCTGTAATTGTTAGTCATTTTGAAGTATACCATAATTACTTTTCCTAATTTGTGCATTTAGAAATTTTCTTGGAATAAATAATTTTTTCTTTAGTAATTTCAATATGTTTATGTACTCAGAATGTTTCATTCCCAACTCTTACATCACATGTAAAATATTCTGTAAATAGCAGTGCCTTGGAGATCCTTTTCCTGGCCTGGAGCTTTCTGACCTGCCCTCTTCTGTGTTAGCTCTGCAGGCTCGCTGCACGGTTGCCAGATTGAATTTTTTTGTTTTTTTGAACAGTCATCCTGGGCATTCTCGTTGCCATTTTCTTCTGTTTTCCTGGATCCCTTAGCAAATTCCTCCTTCCTGATTTACTCTCTTATTTTTTTTTCAGTACATCCTCTACTAGTTTCCTGAGAAAGAATTCTCAGAAGGTAAGTTTTTGGAAGTCTTGCACGTGTGTAAATATCTCTACCCACAAACGTGAGTGATATTTTGTCTGGATATCTAGTTCCATGTTGGAAAACATTTCTGCTGAGTTTTGAAGGCATAGCTGCTTTGCCTATGGGGTATGATTTTATTAAGAAGTCTAATGTCTAAGTCTTGATATTTTTGTATTTTTTATTCAAATTTTTTTCTTGGAACTTGCTTTTTATTCCTGGGGTCTGTAATATCCTGGTGGTGTATTATGTATGAATTTGTCCATTTCACAGGGCGCTTTGGGTGTCCTTTCAACCTGAAAACTCACGCCTGTCTATTTCAGAAAGGTTTTTTTTTTTAATTATTTACTGAAAAAGTCTTTCCTTAATCTGTTTTTCTCTTATTTCTTTCTGGAAGCTCTACTTATCAAATGCTGCCTCTCTGGATGAATTTTCTAATTTTCTCATTTTTTCCCGTCCCATTTTCTATTTCTTTTTCTTCTCATACTAGGTTTTGGAGAATTCCTTTACTTTTATATTCTGTGGAATTGTCATCTCTGCTTTTTCTTAAAGAAAATTCATTGGATATTTTTGTCCTGTGACCATTCCTTTTTTTTTTTTAACTACCTGCTCTTGTTTCTGAGTATGTGACTGGCATAGTTTTAGTTTTTCTTCTACCTGTGTGGTTTTTGTGTTTTCTAAGTTGTTTTGCAGGTGGGTTGTTTTTGTTTGGCCTCCATCTTTTACGTTAAAACTCTGTGATGATTTCTGGAAATACTTCAGTGAGACACTAGACGTCTATTGGCGGGTCTCTGTACATGAATGGTGCCTGTCACCTGGTGGGTTTCACTTTAGGGTCGTTGCGACTTAGCAGCAGCAGCAGTCGTGTTGCTGTGGTTCATCGCTCAACCATGACTGACTCTTTGCAGCCCCATGGACTGCAGGCTTCCGGGCTTCTCTGTCTATGCGATTTCCCAGGCAAGAATACTGGAGTGGGTTGCCATTTACTTCTCCAGAGTATCTTCCTGATTCAGGGATCAAATCCGTGTCTCCTCTATTGCCAGCAGATTTTTTACTGCTGGCTCCTTTGGTACAAATGCTTGTTCTGTTTATGGTTATCCCCAGGAGGACTGAGATACCACTACATTCTAAAATATCACAGGAATTTAATTACATAAAGAATTTTCAAAAATTTGGAAGGAGGGACCATGTAACACGTGTTTACAGCAACTTATCATTGATTACTTGTTTCTTTATATCTTAATTTAAGCTCCTTCTGGGAAGAAAGCATGTCTTTTTAATTTTTTTCTTTTGATGAAGTCAATGTACTTTTAAAGTCTTTGTATCTTGTAGGACATAATTTCTTCATTGAACTAATGTGTAACAAGAAGGTATTGAGATCATCATATGGGGTAAAAGGGAACTAACATTTCTTGAGCACCTACTGTGTGTCCAAGGTTATGGGAGAGTATCTTAGAATTTGGTTGACTTTGAGAATAAAGACAGCTAACAGAACTGTTCAGAGCGGGCCTTCAAAGGAGAGGAAGCTGCTGTGTCTTGCTGGTTGTAGGCTCCAGCTGGGCTTCCCTGGTGGCTAGATGGTAAAGAATCTGCCTGGAATGAAGGAGACCTGGGTTTGGTCCCTGGGTTGGGAAGATCCCCTGGAGAAGGGAATGGCAGCCCACTCCAGTATTCCTGCCTAGAGAATTCTATGGAGAGAGGACCCTGGCAGGTTACACCCCATGGGGTCACAAAGAGTCAGACATGACTGAGAGACTAAAAACACACACAATTCAGGCTCCAGCTAGGGGTCACAGGGGAAGGTACAGCCTTAACAAGTGTACAGTGGAGCTCCATGAACGCCAGTTGTGACAGTGATAACTGATACTGACAGGCTAGATTTACTAAAGCTGATAGTTTGCATCAAGGGCTTCTCTGGCAGCTCAGTCGGTAAAGAATCTGCCTGCAGTGCGGGAGACCCAGGTTCAATCCCTGGGTGGGGAAGATCCCCTGGAGAAGGGAATAGCAACCCACTCCAGTATTCTTGCCTGGGAAGTCACATGGACAGAGGAACCTGGTGGGCTACAGTCTATGGGGTCACAAAAAGTCAGACACGACTGACCGACTAACACTTCACGAACACCAAACCTGGGGATCTGTGCTATAGACACATTCAAGATCCACAGAGATCTTGTAAAGATGGATGAAAAGCCAAAATGAACAAGGAGAAATTCTCTCTTTGTTAACATTCTCTCCTTGGATTCAAAAAACTAATTTCACAAATTCAGGATTAGGGAAGATCTGATTCAGGAAGAATCCTTGGGGTAAAGTATGGGAATTTGGGTTGGCGCCAAAACTAAAATAAAGCAAAACCTCTTTACCATCTTTAGCTACAAGGACGCAAAACCAAGGACACGGGAGGTGACAGTCCTATTTCATGTTGCTCAGTATATTACACAAGGCCTGTACTTGGTGTTGAGACTGTCCACCGCACAGATGTTCAAGGATGGAAACGCCATTTCACAGAGGATACCACGTAATGAGTACTGTAGTCAGAGTCCAGAGGATGCTGAGGCCGTATTACCTCACCGTGCAGGACCACAGTGGTAAGGGGGGGTGTCAGGAACGCTTCCCAGAGACCCCACATCAGCTGATATCTGAAAGATGATTAAGAGCTCTATAGATGGATATTTTAGCCCAGATGGCTAAAAATAGACACTGGTACAAGGACAGTTCTGAGAGGGAAGAGCATGGATAAAACTACAGTCCAAAGAGCACTGCTGCTTGTTCTGTTCAGTTCAGTTCAGTCGCTCAGTCATGTTCGACTCTGCGACCCCATGGACTGTAGCACGCAAGGCCTCCCTGTCCATCACCAACTCCCTGAGCTTACTCAAACTCATGTCCATTGAGTCGGCGATGCCATCCAACCGTCTCACCCTTCTCCTCCTGCCCTCAATCCCTCCTAGCATCAGTCTTTTCAAATGAGTCAATTCTTCACATCAGGTGGCCAAAGTATTGGAGCTTCAGCAGCAGTCTTTCCAATGAATATTCAGGACTGATATCCTTTAGGATGGACTGGTTGGACTTCCTTGCAGTCCAAGGGACTCTCAAGAGTCTTCTCCAACACCACAGTTCAAAAGCATCAATTCTTCAGTACTCAGCTTTCTTTATAGACCAACTCTCATATCCATACATGACCACTGGAAAAACCAAAGCTTTGACTAGATGGATCTTTCTTGGCAAAGTAATGTCTCTGTTTTTTAATATGCTCTCTAAATTGGTCATAACTTTTCTTCCAAGGAGCAAGCTTCTTTTAATTTCATGGCTGCAGTCACCATCTGCAGTGATTTTGGAGCCCCCCCCCCAAAAAAAAGTCTGTTACGGTTTCCATTGTTTCACCATCTATTTGCCATAAAGTGATGGGACCAGATGCCATGATCTTAGTTTTCTGAATGTTGAGTTTTAAGCCAGCTTTTTCACTCTCCACTTTCACTTTCATCAAGAGGCTCTTTAGTTCCTCTTTACTTTCTGCCATAAGTGTGGTATCATCTGCATATCTGAGGTTATTGATATTTCTCCCAGCAATCTTGATTGCAGCTTGTACTTTATCCAGTCCAGCATTTCTCACGATGTACTCCGCATGTGAGTTAAATAAGCAGGGTGAAAATATACAGCCTTGATGTACTCCTTTCCTGATCTGGAACTAACCTGTTGTTCCATGTCCAGTTCTAACTGTTCCTTCCTGACTTGCATCCAGGTTTCTCAAGAGGCAGGTCAGGTGGTCTGGTATGCCCATCTCTTCCAGAATTTTCCACAGTTTATTGTGATCCACACAGTCAAAGGCTTTGGCATAGTCAATAAAGCAGAAGTAGATGTTTTTCTGGAATTCTCTCACTTTTTCTGTGATCCAATGGATGTTGGCAATTTGATCTCTTATTCCTCTGCCTTTTCTAAATCCAGCTTGAACATCTGGAGGTTCATGGTTCATATACTGTTGAAGCTTGGCTTGGAGAATTTTGAGCATTATTTTGCAAGTGTGTGAGATGAGTGCAATTGTGCAGTAGTTTGAGCATTCTTTGACATTGCCTTTCTTTGGGATTGGAATGAAAACTGACCTTTTCCAGTCCTATAGCCACTGCTGAGTTTTCCAAATTTGCTGGCGTATTGAGTGCAGCACTTTTCACAGCATCATTTTTTAGGATTTGAAATAGCTCAACTGGAATTCCATCATCTCCACTAGCTTTGTTCTCAGTGATGCTTCCTAAGGCCCCCTTGACTTCGCATTCCAAGATGTCTGGCTCTAGGTGAGTGATCACACTATCATTATTATCTGGGTCCTGAAGATCTTTTTTGTATGGTTCTTCTGTGTATTCTTGCCACCTCTTCGTAATATCTTCTGCTTCTGTTAGGTCCATACCATTTCTGTCCTTTATTGTGCCCATCTTTGCATGAAATGTTCCCTTGGTATCTCTCTAATTTTCTTGAAGAGATCTCTAGTCTTTCCCATTCTATTGTTTTTCTCTATTTCTTTGCATACAATTGGGGAAGGTTTTCTTATCTCTCCTTGCTATTCTTTGGAACTCTGCATTCAAATAGGTATATCTTTCCTTTTCTCCTTTGCCCTTCGCTTCTCTTTTCACAGCTATCTTCACTGCGGCTTGAGATGGGTGCAAACCAAACTCAAGTAGGGAGACCTCTGGTGGTGACTGAGAAAAGTACAGTCTCACAGACTAGGCTGTGGGCCTGGAGGCTATGGAGGGATTCTGAGTCCCAGGGGGACAGACACGACCACTTTGGAGAAGGGGACAGCGAAGGGGAAGAAAGGTAAGTATCAGCAGGATACAGAAAGATACATAAGGATAAAGGAATTTTGAAAGGAAAACCAAAATGTTTACGGGGAAATGTTAGTAAGTTTCTGCTGTGTGAGGTGAGATGTTATTCTTCTTCCATCTCCCCAGGAAATAGTCTGTAAACTATTTATATCAGGGAAAGAAGGGAAGGAGGGAGGGAGGAAGGCCCCTGAAAGTAATAGGGAGGCTGGGTTAGACACACGATGCATGGAGAGAAGGAGACTCAGGAGGACACAGTTACTGACATCTTCAGTCACCATAGTTGTGTAACAGTCACGACTGTGTCCTGTGGGTAGAAACTGGGCAGAGATAGACTTTGATTCTCACTAGTTTGAGAGCAAGCCATGTAGAAATAGAATGGACTGCTTCAAGAGGCACTGAGCTCCCTGTCACCAGTAGGGCACAAGCAGAAATTGGTTGGCCATCCTCCAAAGAGGCTGCTCGTGTGATTTCTGCAAGAGATGGGATGTTGAGAGGTGAGCCTGAGACCCCCAAGCTTTTGATGGAGGCTGAGAACATCAGTCTCTTCATCCTGGGTCCTCCCTTCTCAGCCAACTCATTCAGGTACTGAGGTGGAAGGTTTGATTGCATTCTTTTGAGGGAAGGTGCTAAGTTCCACCTATGTGTTCAGGTTAAGTCTGTGGAGACACAGGGCACATCTAGAAAGAAATGTAGGAGAAGGCAGAATCTGCAAGGAGAAAGGAGGGAGAAGAGTCATTGCTGATGGTCCAGAGCTTAGATTGCAAGAGTCCAGCATATTCTATCTGCTCCAGGCATTTAGACATCATTTTCCCTTGAGGGCTGTGTCCATTAAGGTCTCTTCAGGAAACAGAACCAGTGCAGGTGGTGCCCACGAAGATGCTGTAATAAAAAACTATTGACAGAGTGTGGGCAGGTTAGGGGAACAGGCAAGGAAGCAAGAGGCTCGTAGAGACTAGCAGCGAGGGGAAGCCCCCATTGAAGGGGTTAGGAGAGAAAATTGTATTCCAGGCCCCTTGAGAGCAGAAGCCATGGAGGAGGGGTCTCCTGAGGGAACCCTGATCATGGAGGTCACACTTGCAGGTAGAGACATGCTGATGAAAAGAGAGTGGGGAGCATGGGAGAGATAGCCCAGTGCTCTCTCCTTTTACCTTCCAGAATCCCCCTTCCCCTTCCTCATTAACCCAACCAGAAGCCAGAGGCTGAAGAGCCAGGAGGACTCAGTCTGCAGGGATGAGGTCACCCCAGCACAGAGCCGAGAGACAAGGAAAGAAAAACGTGGAAGGGGCGACAACAGAGAATGAGCAGTGTAAGGGCTCCTTTCCTTGCCTTTTGTGATCGAGACTGCAGGCTGTGCCACAGGATCCCGCTGTCTGGAATGCAGACACATCAGTGGGCCAGTTTGGACCATGAAGATGAGGGCAGAGAAGCTGTGGAGAGCCTGTCACCCGAAGACACAGGGCTGCTGCCCTGAGCCCACACGGCTGCCCTGAGGATTGTTACCTGAGAGAGATGCAAAGTAGCAAGTGGCTCCAGCTGCGGTCCTGTGCCCACCGAACTTATTACAGCCTTTATGGATTTTGAGAAGTACAGAGTCCCCATCTTTGAGAAGGCTTCAAGAGCTTACTGCATGTTCTGATAGCACTCCACAGGGACCTAGTTCCTCCCTTCTTGCCTAGGACCCCCATCCCGGTGATGGCTCAGAGCAGCTGTTACCTTGCACAGAGAAGCTCTCTTCCAGTGTGAATGTCCTTCCAGTGATCTCTGCGAAGTGTCAGCCCCGAGTAGGGTGGGGCAGGCTGGGGCTGGGTTAGGATACTGCGGCTCTGTGTCTTCTCCCCAGTGGGTGTTCTCCCCATCGTGGCTGTGACTTCTCAGCCCCTGACAGCCCATGGCAGTTGCTGGTAAGAATCACTTCCTGCTGGGTTCTGAGTTGAGAAGACAGAGATGGCCCATCGTGCAGCACCATCTCACTTCCTGTGTAACTCCATTAAGCTTCCCCTGGAAGCAGCCAGGGCCACTGCTCAAGCCTCCCTGATGAGTGTAGGATGCCTGGACTTGACAGGAAGTGTGAGGGGGTGGGGATGAGGGAGGAACAACAAAGCTTAGACCATTTGTATGAATTTCTGACGTCTATTTTGTGTTGATATTTCTTCAGCTTACAAAGCAATTTCTCAGAGTTTCACTCCATCTGAGAAGTTTGGAATAAACATTTTTCATTCTCATTTTGCAGATGAAGAAACCAAGCTTTCCAGGGGTAGAGAAACGTACCCAGTGACGTGTCACTCGGAGCCAGCCAGGCTAGGAGTAAGGCCCAGTTTCTGGTATTTATGCCAGATCTTCTTCTTGTCCCAGAGACCTCTGCATGGTGAAAGAAAAACTCTTCTTTAGTGGACGTTTTATGAAACAACACTTAGAAAATGCTGAAGGTCTCCCTCCTCCCTGCCCTGGTTGTCAGGGG
Source organism: Bison bison bison (assembly GCF_000754665.1). NCBI lineage: Eukaryota > Metazoa > Chordata > Mammalia > Artiodactyla > Bovidae > Bison > Bison bison. The sequence goes on from NW_011494601.1 coordinate 2,509,529, forward strand.
ACACATCATGGTGGCCCAGTTCCGTGAGTGACAAAGGCAGTTTCAGAGAGCTTGTCTGGACTCTTCAGGCCTGTACTTTACCACAAAGTGTGGGGTGTGTATGGCGTGTGAGTTATGTGATGACTGGGTATATAATGTGTGTTGGTGATGTGTGGTATGTGTGTGCCTGTGCGGAGTAGCATGTGTGTGTGGAGTTGTGTGTGTGTGTGTGTTGAGTCTTCATTTGAGGGTGTGTGGGAGTGTGAATGTGTGTGACATAATGGTTGGTGCGTGTGTGATATATTGTGTATGTGTGTTGTGTGTCAGTGTTGTGATATTCTTGTACATGAGTGTGATTGTGGGTCTTTCTGAGTCTGCTGGTTCAGTGAGTGTTGTGGGTACATTCTCACGTGTGCTGATGGATGCGTGATATGCCATATGTGTGCTAGAAAGAAAAAGTGTGTGTGTGTGTGTGTGTGTGTGAGTGTGTGTATGTGCAGATGGCAGGTCTGGCACAGAGGCAGCCAGGACAGGAGGCTCACACCTTAGCAGTGTGTGTATCGTGGCTCGCAGCCCCCAGGTGCTCGCCCCGGCGTCCCCACCTCGTTGGTCAGTTTGCCCAGCTGAGGCCTGGTTCAGTGTCAGCTGGGGCTTCCTCTGTTCTGAACAGGCCGGCATCCTTGGCACAGACCGGGATTTCACACTGGCTCGTCCCCAACTGCAGGTCCCCTCTGGGCCAGGCCAGCTGCCCCGCTCCCTTGGGACTTCCACCCCCAAGAGAACCCCTCCCTGCCTAGGACGGGAGGAGCCAGCCCGGAGCTGGACGGAATGGCCACGTCAACAACTCTGCCCTCCCCGCCCCTGGAAACAGTCAGAACGAGCACCTGCCGCCAGCGCCCTACAAACATCAGCCTCACTGGTGGGGACGGCCGGGCCTCCTCGGCAGTCAGCCTCTTAGTGAGGCCTAGCCCACCTTCCCCTTTCAGATGGCAAATCGCCTTTCATGCTCACCCACCTGCACCCTGACCCCTCACGCTGGTCTCTTTTATCTCTTTTAAAAGAGTGCTTTTCACCTTCTAACACTTCGTATGATTTACTTGATTTGTTTCCTCTTTGCCTCTCCTTACTAGAATGTAAGCTCCAGGAAGGCAGGTACGTGTTTGGTTTTTCATGTACTTAGAGGAGAGGAAGCAGGATGTTTAGAAGACACTCAAAATGTTTGTGGAAAGAAGGAAGGAAGGATGGAGGGACTTGATGCCAACCTCGCACCTAGGCCAAGCCATGGTGAGGGGTGTCAGGGAGTATACTCGGTCCTGCTGGGGTCAGCCAGAGGCCAGAGGGCAGCTCCAGGGCTTCGGATAGAGGCCTGTCAGGCTCCCAGCCACCGGCCTCATGGGAGGGCACAGCTGTGGGTGGGAGGGGAGCCGGGAAGGATGTGTTCAGTTTCTGGGGACGGAGCTGCTGGCTGGGGATGCATTTAATTTAGCCCAAGTCTGGCAAGGAGTCGGGGGAGGCGATTAACACAGACGGGGTGCTGTTCTTTCCTTGGGGCTGGAGCTGTGGCTGGGGGCCGGGTTGGATCAAGTGCGTTATTGGCCCAGAGCCGGGTGAGATAAACACACTCTTGGGACAGCCCTTCTTCCAGGATAGGATGGCCAGATCTTGCCTGCTGGGGCCACAGTGAACCAAGAGTTGGCATAGGACGTTAGAGCCTGCTACCCGTGTCCCATGTATGGACTCGTCTGGACCCCATCACCACCTGCCAGGGAGCTAAAGTTTCCACTTTACAGGTGGGGGGTGGGGAAGGGAAGCTGTGAGGGTGGGAGGGGCTTGCTGGGGGGTGGCTTGAACCCAGGGCTCTAGATCCAGTGCTTGCTCCTTCCTCTTCTGTCCCCCACATATGATAGAAAGAGACAGACCCCTTACCTGCTTCCGGTTGAGGAACAGGCCCACCGGAGAGATGGGGCAGCCCCTCTAAGCCTGCACCAGGCCCCATGCTGATGTCAGGAGGGCAGAGCCCCCCCAGGCTGGGAATCATCCAGCTTTGATCTCTGGTTTGGCTCCAGGTTCTTCAAGCCACTGCCACTCCCTGGGGCTCAGTTTCCCCACTCGGACAAGCCCCGTCAGCTGATGGTGGTCAGTTGGGCTCCAGTGAGACTCAGACACAGCTAGGCTTCCTACACGGTGGACTCTACTCACGGGCCAGGAGCTTCCAGAGGCCTCCGTGGGAACTCATGCTCAGCTTGCTTTCCTCCACTTTCCCTTCTCTTCCCATCCTCTTTCCCTCTTCCCTGGGTCAGGGGATCTGAATGGAGGCCAAGCAACTCAGCTGCTCTGCAGGGCATGCTGCCCAGCAGCCGCTCCAGCATGCCACTGTGGCCACCGTAGCAGCTGCCTGGGCAGGAAAGGACTTCATAGGGGGACTGTGACTTCATGGGGGAACTTGCTTGAAGTGCTGCTCACTCTAAGGTTTGAGTGATGATGGCGGGACCTCAGTTTATTAGTGACTTTCGCCTCAAAACGGGTCCAATGGAGGAAACACCCCAAACATCCACCAACAATGAGAATGGTTGAATGATGAATAAACAAGATGAGGTGTATCCATCCAACGGAATGTTGTTCAGTCATAAGAAAAGAATGGAATACTGATTCATGCAGCAACATGGATGAACATTACGCTGAGTGCAAGAAGTCAGTCATACAAGGTCACATGTTGTTTGAATCCATGTATCTGAACCAGAATAGGTAAATCCAAGAAACAGAAAACAGCCTGGGTGGTGGCGAGGGGCTGGGCAGAGGGGAGACTGGGGAGCGATGGCTTAATGAGTAAGGGGTCTCCTTTGGGGATGATGAAAATGTTTTAGAACTAGATAAAGGTGGCAGTTGCATGCTATTGTGAATGTGCTGCTGCTGCTTCTAAGTCACTTGAGTCGTGTCCAACTCTGTGTGACTCCATAGATGGCAGCCCACCAGGCTCCCCTGTCCCTGGGATTCTCCAGGCAACAAGTGGGTTGCCATTTCCTTCTCCAATGCACGAAAGTGAAAAGTGAAAGGGAAGTCGCTCACTCGTCTCCGACTCTTCGAAACCCCATGGACTGCAGCCCACCAGGCTCCTCTGTCCATGGGATTTTCCAGCCAAGAGTACTGGAGGTGAATGTGCTAAATGCCACTTAATTATAACTTTAAAGCAGTGAATTCTGTAACATGGATTTTAATTTTCATAAATTGAGTTAACACATTAATCTCAGCACCACCCCTCCTTCCCCAACCTCTACTGCCTCCAGATCCCACCACTAGCCCACCAATACCCCTTCCTCTTCTATAACTGAGATTCAACCCATCTTCAATTCCAGGCCAGCCCTGAGTGCAGGCAGAGGATTCTTAAGCCCCCTTAAACCGAGTCCGTCCTTCCGGGGATTCACTCAGCTTAATGCCGCCATCCCCATTTAGCTAGTACTTACTGTATACCACCCCCCACTGAGCAGATGAGAAAATGATGCCCTTTCACAGAGGAGGAGCTGTGAGGTTCCCAGTGCCCCTACAATGCAGCTCTTCCATGGGTGGCTAGACCTCAACTCAGCCCATTGCACTGCCATGGCAGGGCTATAATCCTCCCAAACCACTTCAGACAAGTTTCCCCTCTGCCCCACTCCCAGTCTTCCTCCTTACACAGGGCCCTATGGATACAAGCCTGCCCCACCCAGGAGGATACGGGCGTGGGTCAGATCCCTGAGTGGCAGCTGGCTTGTGCTTCAAGGTCACACCTGAACGGACCCTTATGTTCACTCAGAATCGCTCCCAGCATGAAAAGGAGCATGCGTTGAGCTGGAGACAGGAACCCAGCCGAGGGTGGTCGATTTGGTCCTCCCATCGCCCGCTTCCTAAATCACCAGCTCTATCATCCTCTATCATCCTCTCCTCATTCCAACGCTTGGCCAAATGTGTTCAGCTGAAAGGGCACACACATCCACGGCTCGTGGGACACTCATGGTCCAGGTCGGGGTGAATCATGCAGCCCCACTGTGTGCTCCAGGCCAGGGGACCGGACTGGTGTTGACCAGGCCAGGTGGCTGGGTGGAGAGGGCCCATGGGCTCAAAAGTCATCAGCACATCAGAAGTGAGTTCAAATCCTAATTTTGCCACTTCATATTTCTGTGAAGAAGTTAGTCTCTCTGGTTTTCCATTTCCTTATTTGTCAGAGAGGAAAAAGCAAGATAGTTGAGGAAAAAAGAAAACAAGCTTTTCATGCACCAAATGTTCAGGAAACGGTGGCGAGCG